>NW_012304685.1:0-2907 GCF_000151885.1 Dipodomys ordii
GGGACTCAGCGGGGACACAGCGGGACACAGCAGGGACAGAGCGGGACACAGCGGGACACAGCGGGGACACTGCGGGAACATAGCGGGACACAGCGGGGTACACAGCAGGACACAGCAGTGGACACAGCGGGAACACAGCTGGACACAGCGGGGTACACAGTGGGACACAGGGGGCACACAGTGGGGACACAGCGGGGGACACAGCGGGACACAGCGGGTCACAGCGGGGGACACAGCGGGTTACACAGCGGGGGACAGCAGAGGACAGAGAGGGGACACAGCGGACACAGCGGGGTACACAGAGGGACACAGCGGGCACACAGTGGGGACACAGCGGGACAAAGCAGGACACAGCGGGGACAGAGCAGGACAGAGGGTGACACAGCGAGGACACATTGGGACACAGCGGGACACAGAGGAACTCAGCGGGAGACACAGCAGTACACAGCGGGAAACAGTGTGACACACCGGGGAGACAGCAGGGACACAGTGGGGGACACAGCAGGACACAGCGGGTCACAGCGGTTGACACAGCGGGACACAGCGGGGGACACAGCGAGGACACAGCGGGACACAGTTGCGAAACAGAGGGGACTCAGTGGGGGACACAGCGGGGGACAAAGCAGGACACCACGGGACAGTGTGACACAGCGGGACACAGCTGGGACACTGTACGGACACAGCGGTACAAAGCGGGGGACACAGCGGGGACTCAGCGGGACACACAGCGGGGGACAAAGCGGGACACCACGGAACACAGCGGGTCACAGCGGGAAACAGCGGTGACCCTGTGGGGACACAGCGGGACCCATTGGGGGACACAGCGGGACACAGCGGGGACTCACCTGGGGACACAGCGAAGGACAAAATGGGACACCACGGGACACAGTGGGACACAGCGGGACACAGCGGGGACACTGCGGGAACATAGCGGGACACAGCGGGGGACACAGGGGGACACAGCGGGACACAGCAGGGACACAGCGGGACACAGAGGGACACAGCGGGGGACACAGCGGGACACAGCGGGGGACAGAGCGAGGACACAGCGGGACATAGCGGGGGACACAGCGAGGACTCAGCGGGGGACACAGCGGGTGACACAGCGGGACACAGCGGGGAACACAGCGATTACCCAGCGGGACCCAGCGGGACACAGCAACGATAGAGCGGGCACACAGCGTTACACAGCATGGTACACAGCTGTGGACACAACGGGACACAGTGGGGGACACAGCGAGGACACAGCTGGACACAGCGGGAGACAAAGCGGGACACAGTGAGGGACACAGCGAGGACAGAGAGGGACACAGCGGCGACACAGAGGGGACGCAGATGGGGACACAGCGTGGGACAAAGTGGGACACCACGGGACACAGTGTTACACAGCGGGACACAGCGGGGACACTGCGGGACACAGCAAGATAAAGCGGGGGAAACAGCGGGACACAGCGGGACACAGCGGGGGACACAGCGGGACACAGTGGGCTACCCAGTGAGGACACAGCGGGACACAACAGGGGACACAGTGAGGACACAGCGGGGGACACAGCGGAGGACACAGCGGGACACAGTGGGGAACACAGCGAGGACACAGTGGGACACACGGGACACAGCGTCGATACAGCGGGGAGGCAGCGTTACACAGCGTGGTACACACTGTGGACACAACGGGACACAGTGGGGGCACAGCGGGACACAGCGGGACACAGTGGGACACAGCGGGGACAAAGCGTGAGACACAGCGAGGGACAGAGAGGGAAACAGCAGGGGACACAGCGAGGAAACAGCGGGATACAGCGGTGACACAGCGGGGACTCAGCGGGGGACACAGTGGGACACAGCGGGGGACACAGCGGGACACAGTGTGGGACAGAGCGTGTGACACAGCGAGACACAGCGGGGACAAAGCTGGACACAGCGGGGTACACAGAGGGACACAGCAGGGACAAAGTGTGAGACACAGCGGGGGACAGAGAGGGAGACAGCAGGGGACACAGCGAGGAAACAGCGGGACACAGCGGTGACACAGCGGGTACTCAGGGGTGGACACAGCGGGACACAGCGGGGGACACAGCGGGACACAGTGGGGACACAGCGTCGATACAGTGGGGACACAGCGAGACACAGCGGGAAACACAGGAAGGAAACAGCGGGACCCAGTGGGACACAGAGTCGATACAGCGGGACACAACGGGGAACACATCTGTGGACACAACGGGACACAGTGGGGGCACAGCAGGACACAGTGGGACACAGCGAGGACAAATCGTGAGACGTAGCGGGGGACAGAGCGGGAGACAGCAGGGGACACAGCGAGGACACAGCAGGACACAGCGGGACACAGCAGGGACAGAGCGGGACACAGCGGGACACAGCGAGGGACACAGCGGGACACAGTGGGGGACCCAGCGAGGACACAGCGGGACACAGCGGGGAACACAGCGAGGACACAGCGGGGGACACAGCGGGGGACACTGCGGGACACAGCCGTGAACACAGCGAGGACCCAGCGGGACATAGCGGGACACAGCGTCCATACTGCGGGGACACAGCGTTACACAGCGTGGTACACAGCTGTGGACACAACGGGACACAGTGGGGGCACAGCGGGACACAGCGGAACACAGTGGGACACAGCGGGGACAAAGCGTGAGACACAGCGGGGGACAGAGCGGGAGACAGTGGGGGACACAGCGAGGACACAGCGGGACACAGCGGGGGAAACAGCGGGACACAGCGGTGGACACAGTGGGAGAGAGCGGGGGACACAGCGGGACTCAGCGGTGGAAACAGCGGGACACAGCGGTGGGCCCAGCGGGACACAGCGTCGATACAGCTGGGATACAGCCTTACACAGCGTGGTAAACATCTGTGGACACAACGGGACACAGTGGGGGCATATGA
>NW_012304686.1:0-2907 GCF_000151885.1 Dipodomys ordii
GCTACAACGACTACTGCTCTGCTCTCTGTTCTCTGCTGTACTCTGCTTTGATATCTTCTGCTCTGCTCTGCTCTCATCTGCTCTCATCTGCTCTCCAGATCTGCTCTCCACTTCTCTGCTTCAGGTCTGCTCTGCTCTCGGATCTTATGCATCTGCATCTTCTACTTCCCCTCCTTCGCTTTCTGCTTCTCCTTCTGTTCTGCTTCACTTTCTGCTTCTCCTTCTGCTTCTCCTTCTGCTTCTGCTACTTCTCCTTCTTCTGTTTCTTCTTCTTCTGCTTCTCCTGCTTCTCGTTCTGCTTCTCTTCGTCTGCTTCTCTTTCTGCTTCTGCTTCTGTTTCTTCTGCTTCTTCTTCTTCTTCTACTCCTTCTGTTTCTGCTTCTTCTGCTTCTCCTGCTTCTCCTTCTGCATCTCCTTCTGCTTGTGCTTGTCCTTATGCTTCTTCTTCTACTTCTGCTTCTCCTTCTCCGTCTGCTACTGCTTCTTCTCCTTTTCCTGCTTCTCCTTCTGCTTCTCCTTCTGTTTCTCCTTCTCCTTCTTTTTCTGCTTTTCCTTCTGCTTCTCCTTCTGCTTCTGCATCTTCAGCTTCTTCTGCTACTGCTTCTGCTTCTTCTGTTTCTTCTGCTTCTCCTTCTGCTTTTGCTTCTCTCTCTGCTTCTGCTTCTCCTTCTGGTTCTCCTTCTTCTTCTCCAGATTCTGCTTCTTCTGCTTCTCCTTCGGCTTCAGGTTCTTCTTCTGCTTCTTCTGCTTCTATTTCTGCATCTCCTTCTGTTTCTGCTTCTCCTTCTGCTTCTGCTTCTTCTCCTTCTTCTATTTCTTCTCCTTCTACTTCTCCCGCTTCTGTTTCTCCTTCTTCTCCTTCTGTTTCTCTTTATGATTTTCCTTCTGCTTCTCCTTCTCCTCCTTCTTCTGCTTCTCCTTCTGCTTCTGCTTCTGCTTCTCCTTCTGCATCTTCTTCTGTTTCAATTTCTCCTTCTTCTGCTTTTCATTCTGCTTCTTCTTCTCCTGCTTCTGCTTCTCCTGCTTCTCCTTCTCCTTCTCTTTCTGCTTCTGCTTATCCTTCTGTTTCTTCTACTCCAAATCCTTCTCTTTCTCCTTCTCTTTCTTCTGCTTCTGTTTCTCCTGCTGCTTCCTCTTCTGCTTCTTCTGCTTTTTCTCTTTCTTCTAATTCAGATTCTGCTTATTCTGCTTCTCCTGCTTCTCCTTCTGCATCTCCTTCTGCATGTGCTTGTCCTTATTCTGCTTCTGCTTCTCTTTCTCCTTCTTTTGCTTCTCCTTTTGCTTCTGCTTCTTCTGCTTGTCCTTCTCCTTCTGCTTCTGCTTCTCCTGCTTCTCCTTCTGCATCTTCTTCTGCTTCTCCTTCTCCTTCTTCTGCTTCTCCTTCTGATTCTCCTTCTGTTTCTTCTTCTTCTGCTTTACCTGCTTCTCTTTCTGCTTCTCCTTCTGCTTCTCCTTCTCTTTCTCCTTCTCCTTCTTGTTCTTCTGCTTTTCCTTCTGCTTCTGCTACAACTGCTAGTGCTTCTACTTCTGTTTCTTCTGCTTCTCCTACTGCTTTTGATTCTCTTTCTGCTTCTGCTTCTCCTTTTGATTCTCATTCTGCTTCTCCAGATTCTGCTTCTTCTGCTTCTCCTGCATCTCCTTCTGCTTCAGGTTCTGCTTCTGCTTCTTCGGATTCTTATGCTTCTGCTTCTCCTGCTTCTGCTTCTTCTGCTTCCTCTCCTTCTCTTTCTGCTTCTCCTTCTGTTTCTGCTTCTCCTTCTGCTTCTGCTACTTGTCCTTCTCCTGTTTCTTCTGCTTCTGCTTCTCCTGTTTCTGCATCTCCTGCTTCTCCTTCTGCTGCTCTTTCTGCTTTCTCCTGCTGCTTTTCTTTCTCCTGCTCCTTCTTCTGCTTCTCTTTCTCCTTCTGTTTCTCCTTCTCCTTCTCCTTCTCGTTCTTCTGCTTTTACATCTGCTTCTGCATCTTCTGCTTCTTCTGCTACTGCCTCTGATTCTTCTGTTTCTTCTGCTTCTCCTTCTGCTTTTGCTTCTCTATCTGCTTCTGCTTCACCTTCTGCTTCTCCAGATTCTGCTTCTTCTGCTTCTCCTGCTTCTCCTTCTGCTTCAGGTTCTGCTTCTGCTTCTTCGGCTTCTTCTGCTTCTGCTTCTCCTGCTGCTGCTGCTTCTGCTTCTCCTGCTTCTCTTTCTGCTTTTCCTTCTTTTTCTGCTTCTCCTTCTGCTTCTTCTCCTTCTTCTGTTTCTTCTGCTTCTGCTTCTCCTGCTTCTGCTTCTCCTGCTTCTCGTTCTGCTTCTCTTTCTGCTTCTCCTTCTCCTTCTCCTTCTTCTGCTTCTCCTTTTGCTTCTGCTTCTCCTTCTGCTTCTGCTTCAATTTCTCCTTCTTTTTCTCCTTCCGCTTCTGCGTCTTCTGTTTCTTCTGCTTCTCCTGCTTCTGGTTCTCCAGCTTCTCCTACTTCTCGTGCTGCTTCTCCTTCTGCGTCTCTTTCTGCTTCTGCTTATCCTTTTGTTTCTCCTACTCCTAATCCTTCTCTTTCGCCTTATCCTTCTTCTTCTTCTTCTTCTTCTTCTTCTTCTTCTTCTTCTTCTTCTTCTGCTTCTCCTGGTGCTTCTGCTTCTGCTTATTCTACTATTTCTGTTTCTTCTGCTTCTGCTTCAGATTGTGCTTCTTCTGTTTCTCCTTCTGCTTCAGATTCTGCTTCTGCTTCTTCGGCTTCTCCTGTTTCTTCTGCATCTGCTTCTCCTGCTTCTTCCGCTTCTCCTGCTTCTCTTTCTGCTTCTCCTTCTGCTTCTGCTTCTCCTTCTGCTTCTGCTTCTGCTCTTCTCCTTCTTCTGTTTCTTTTGCTTCTGTTTCTTCTGCTTCTTCTTCTTCAGATTCTTCTGATTCTACTTTTGCTTCTCCTTCTTCTCCTTCTC
>NW_012304687.1:0-2907 GCF_000151885.1 Dipodomys ordii
AGCAGAGGATGGAGATTGGACACAGCGGCGACACAGAGGGGACGCAGTTGGTGACACAGCGTGGGACAAAATGGGACACCACGGGACACAGTGTTACACAGCGGGACACAGCGGGGACACTGCGGGACACAGCAAGATAAAGCAGGGGACACAGCGGGACACAGCGGGGGACAGAGGGGGACACAGCGGGACACAGTGGGCTACCCAGTGAGGACACAGCGGGACACAACAGGGGACACAGCGAAGACACAGCGGGGGACACAGCGGGGGACACAGCGGGGAACACAGCGAGGACACAGCGGGACACAACGGGACACAGCGTCGATACAGAGGGGAGGCAGCGTTACATAGCGTGGTACACACTGTGGACACAACGGGACACAGTGGGGGCACAGCGGGACACAGCGGGACACAGTGGGACACAGCGGGGAGACAGCAGGGACACAGTGGAGGACACAGCGGGACACAGCGGGTCACAGCGGGGAACACAGCGGGACACAGCAGGGGACACAGCCAGGACACAGCGGGTCACAGCGGGACACAGCGTGGGACAAAGCAGGAGACAGCGAGGGCCAAAGAGAGGACCCAGCTGGACACAGCGGGGTATACAGCGGGACACAGCATGGGACACAGAAGGGTCCACAGCGGGACAAAGCGAGAAACACAGCGAGGTCACACCGGGGGCCAAAGCGGGACAACACGAGACACAGTGTGACACAGTGTGACACAGCGGGGAAACTGCAGGGGCACAGCGGGACAAAGCGGGCGACACAGCGGGACACAGCTGGACACAGTGGGAGACACAGCGGGGGACAGCAGGGGACAGAGAGAGGACACAGCGGGAGACACAAAGGGGGACAGCAGGGGACAGAGAGGGGACACAGCGGGACACAGCGGGAACACAGCTGGACACAGCGGGGTACACAGCGGGACACAGGGGGCACACAGAGGGGTACACAGCGGGACACAGCCGGGAACACAGCGCGGACACAGTGGGACACACCGGGACACAGCGGGACACAGCGGTACACAGCGGGACACAGCGGGGGACACAGCAGGGACACAGCAGGGACACAGCGAGGGACACAGCGGGGGACACAGCGGGACACAACGAGGAACACATCGAGGACACAGCGGGACCCAGCAGGACACAGCGTCGATACAGAGGGGACACAGCGGGACACAACGAGGAACACATCGAGGACACAGCGGGACCCAGCAGGACACAGCGTCGATACAGAGGGGACACAGCGGGACACAGCGGGACCCATCGGGACACATTGTCGATACAGCGGGGATACAGCATTACACAGCGTGGTTCACATCTGTGGACACAGCGGGACACAGTGGGGGCAGAACGGGACACAGTTGGACACAGCGAGGACAAATCGTGAGACGTAGCGGTGGAAAGAGCGGGAGACAGCGGGGGACAAGGCGAGGACACAGCAGGACACAGCGGGACACAGCAGGGACAGAGCGGGACAGAGCGGGACACAGCGGGGGACACAGCGGGACACATCGGGGGACCCAGCGAGGACACAGCGGGACACAGCGGGAAACACAGCGAGGACACATTGGGGGACACAGCGGGGGACACTGAGGGACACAGCGGGACACAGCGTCGAAACAGCGGGGATACAGCGTTACACAGCGTGGTACACAGCTGTGAACACAACGGGACACAGTGGGGGCACAGCGGGACACAGCGGAACACAGTGGGACACAGCGGGGACAAAGCGTGAGACACAGCGGGGGACAGAGCGGGAGACAGCAGGGGACACAGCGAGGACACAGCGGGACAGAGCGGGGGAAACAGCGGGACACAGCGGTGGACACAGGGGGAGAGAGCGGTGGACACAGCGGGACACAGCGGTGGAAACAGCGGGACACAGCGGTGGACCCAGCGAGGACCCAGCGGGACACAGCGGGACACAGTGTTGGTACAGCTGGGATACAGCCTTACACAGCGTGGTACACATCTGTGGACACAACGGGACACAGTGGGGGCACAGCGAGGACAAATCGTGAGACGAAGCGGGGGACAGAGCGGGAGACAGCGGGGGACACAGCGAGGACACAGCAGGACACAGCAGGACACAGCAGGGAACACGGCGAGGACACAGCGGGACCCAGCGGGACCCAGCGTCGATACAGCGGGGATACAGCGTTACACAGTGTGGTACAAATCTGTGGACACAAGGGGACACAGTGGGGGCACAGCGGGACAGAGCGGGACACAGTGGGACACAGCGAGGACAAATCATGAGACACAGCGGGGGACAGAGCGGGAGACAGCGGGGGACACAGCGAGGACACAGCAGTACACAGCGGGACACAGCAGGGACAGAGCGGGACAGAGCGGGACACAGCGGGACACAGCGGGGGACACAGCGGGACACAGCGATGGACACAACGAGGACACAGCGGGACACAGTGTGGGACACAGCGAGGAAACAGCGGGGGACACAGCGGGGGACACTGCGGGACACAGCGGGGAACACAGCGAGGACACAGCGGGCCTCAGCGGGACACAGCGTCGATACAGCGGGGATACAGCGTTACACAGCGTGGTTCACATCTGTGGACACAACGGGACACAGTTGGGGCAGAGCGGGACACAGTGGGACACAGCGAGGACAAATCGTGAGACGTAGCGGGGGACAGAGCGGGAGACAGCGGGGGACACAGCGAGGACACAGCAGGACACAGCGGGACACAACAGGGACAGAGCGGGACACAGTGGGACACAGCGGGGGACATATTGAGGACAAAGCGTGACACAGCGGGGAACACAGTGAGGACACAGCGGGGGACACAGCGGGGGACACTGCGGGACACAGCGGGACAAAGCAGGGGACACAGCGGGACACAGCGGGACACAGCGGGGGACACAGCAGGGGACAGCGG
>NW_012304688.1:0-2907 GCF_000151885.1 Dipodomys ordii
TCATACCCCGCTGTGTCCAGCTGGGTCCTTTTGTGTCACGCTGTTTCCCTGCTATGTCCCTGCTGTGTCCCTCTGTGTACCCCGCTGTGTCTAGCTTTGTCCCCGCTGTGTCTCGCTGTGTCCCATGCTCTGTTCCACACTGTGTCCCGCAGTGTCCCGCTCTGTGTCCCGCTGTGTTCCCCGCTGTGTCCCACTGTGTCCCCCGCTGAGTCCCCGCTTTGTCACCGCTGTGTCCCGCTGTTTCCTCGCTGTGTCCCCTGCTGTCTCCGTCTCTGTCCCCCGCTGTGTCTCACGCTTTGTCCCCGCTGTGTCCCACTGTGTCCCGCTGTGTCCGGCTGTGCCCCCACTGTGTCCCGTTGTGTCCACAGTGTGTACCACACTGTGTAATGCTGTGTGCCCTCTGTATCGACGCTGTGTCCCGCTGTATCCTGGCTGTGTCCCCCGCTGTCTCCAGCTCTGTCCCCCGCTGTGTCTCACGCTTTTGTACCCCCTGTGTCTCACTGTGTCCTGTTGTGTCCCGCTGTGCCCCCACTGTGTCCCGTTGTGTCCACAGCTGTGTACCACGCTGTGTGCCCGCTGTATCGACGCTGTGTCCCGCTGTGTCCTGCTGTGTCCTCCCTGGGTCTCCCGCTGGGTCCCGCTGTGTCCCCCGCTGTGTCCTGCTATTTCCCGCTGTGTCCTCGCTGTGTCCCCCGCTGTGTCCCGTTGTGTTCCTAGCTGTGTACCCCGTTGTGTCCTGCTGTATCGACTCTGTGTCCCACTGGGTCCCGCTGTTTCCTTCCTGTGTTCCCCGCTGTGTCTCGCTGTGTCCCCGCTGTATCGACGCTGTGTCCCCGCTGTGTGCCTGCTGTGTCCCGCTGTGTACCCCGCTGTGTCCAGCTGTGTCACCGCTGTGTCTCGCTGTGGCCACTTTCTCTCTCCGCTGTCCCCCGCTGTGTCCCCCGCTGTGGCCCGCTGTGGCCCACTTTGTCCCCCGCTTTGTCCTGCTGTGTCCCGCAGTGTCCCCACTGTGTCCCGCTGTGTAACACTGTGTCCCGTGTTGTCCCACTTTGTCCCACGCTGTGTCCCCCACTGAGTCCCCTCTGTGTCGCCGCTGTGTCCCCCTGTGTCCTCGCTGTGTCCCCCGCTGTCTCCGGCTTTGTCTCCCGCTGTGTCCCGCTGTGTCCCCGCTGTGTCCCCAGCTGTGTCCCGCTGTGTCCTGCTGTGTCCTCCCTGTGTCCCCAGCTGTGTACCCCACTGTGTCCCACTGTGTCCCGGCTGTATCGATGCTAGGTCCCGCTGGGTCTCGCTGTGTCATCCCTGTGTCCCCCACTGTGTCCCGCTGTGTCCCCGGCTGTGTCTCTGCTGTGTCCCCGCTGTGTCCCGCTTTGTCCCACTGTGTACAGCTGTGTCCCCCGCTGAGTCCCGCTGTGTCCCAATGTGTCCCAATGTGTCCTCGCTCTGTCCCCCGCTGTGTCGCGCTGTGTCCCCCGCTGTGTCCCACCGTGTCCCCGCAGGGTCACTGCTGTTTCCCGCTGTGTCCGGCTGTGTTCCGTGGTGTCCCTCTTTGTCCCCCGTTGCGTCCCCCACTGAGTCCCCGCTGTGTCACCGCTGTGTCCCGCTGTGTCCTCGCTGTGTCCCCCACTGTCTCCCTCTCTGTTCCCCGCTGTGTCGCGCTGTGTCCCACTGTGTCCCCTTTGTGTCCCGCAGTGTCTCGCTGTGCCCCCACTCTGTCCCGTTGTGTCCACAGCTGGGTAACACGCTGTGCAACACTGTGTCCCCGGTGTATCGACGCTGTGTCCTGCTGGGTCCCGCTGTGTCCTCGCTGTGTTCCCCGCTGTGTCCCGCTGTTTCCCCAGCTGTGTCCTCGCTGTGTCCCCCGCTGTGTCCCGCTGTGTCCCCCGCTGTGTTCCACTGTGTCCCACTATGTCCCGCTCGGTCCCTGCTGTGTCCCGCTCTGTCCCGCTGTGTCCCCTCTGTGTGCCCGCTGTGTCCCGCTGTGTACTCTGTTGTGTCCAGCTGTGTCACCGCTGTGTCTCTTTTGTCCCCTCTCTGTCTCCGCTGTCCGCCGCTGTGTCCCCCGCTGTGTCCCGCTGTGTCCCGCTGTTTCCCCCGCTTTGTCCCGCTGAGTCTCCTCTGTGTTGCCGCTGTGTCCCGCTGTGTCCTCGCTGTATCCCACTATGTTCCCGCAGTGTCCCTGCTGTGTACCGCTGTGTCCCGCTGTGTCCCCCGCTTTGTCCCCCGCTATGTCCTGCTGTGTCCCCCGCTGTGTCCCGCTCTGTCCTTTCTGTTTCCCCCACTGTGTGCCGCTGTGTCCTTGCTGTGTCCCCCGCTGTGTCCCGCTGTGTCCTTTTGTGTCACGCTGTTTCCCCGCTGTGTCCCTGCTGTGTCCCTCTGTGTACCCGGCTGTGTCCAGTTTTGTCCCCGCTGTGTCTCGCTGTGACCCACGCTCTGTCCCACACTTTCCCGCCTTGTCCCGCTACCCCGCTGTGTCCCACTATGTTCCGGCAGTGTCCCCGCTGTGTACCGCTCTGTCCCGCTTTGTCCTCGCTGTGTCCCCCGCAGTGTCCCGTTGTGTCCCCAGCTGTGCACCCCGCTGTGTCCCGCTGTGTGTCCGCTGTAACGACGCTGGGTCCCACTGGGTCCCGCTATGTCCTCCCTATGTTCCCTGCTGTGTCCCGTTGTGTCCCCAGCTGTGTACCTCACTGTGTCCCACTGTGTCCCCGCTGTATCGAAGCTGGGTCCCGCTGGGTCCCGCTGTGTCCTCGCTGTGTCCCCCACTGTGTCCCGCTATGGCCGGCACTGTGTCCCGCTGTGTCTACTGCTTTGTCGCCGCTGTGTCCCGCTGTGTCCCGCTGTGTCCTTGCTCTGTCCCACGCTGTGTATCTGCTTTGGCCTCACTGTTTTCCCCGCTGTGTACCCCTCTGT
>NW_012304689.1:0-2907 GCF_000151885.1 Dipodomys ordii
ACAGCGGGAACAGCGAGGGACACTGCGGGGGACACAGCGGGACACAGTGTGGAACACAGAGAGTATACTGCGGGACCCAGCGGGACACAGCGTCGATATAGCGGGGACACAGCGTGACACAGCAGGGTACATAGCTGGGGACACAACGGGACACAGTGGGGGACATAGCGGGACACAGCGGGACAAAGCGGGGACAAAGCGGGGACTCAGCGGGGGACACAGCGGGGGACAAACGGGACACCACGGAATACAGCGGGATACAGCGGGACACAGGGGGGACACAGCAGGACACAGCGGGACACAGAGGGGGACACAGCGGGACACAGCGGGGGACAGAGCGGAGGACAAAGCGGGACACCACGGGTCACAGTGTGTCACATCGGGACACAGCGGCGACACTGCGGGGACACAGTGGGACAAAATGGGGGACACAGCGGGACACAGCGGGAAACAGCATTGGACACAGGAGGGGATAGCAGGGGACAGAGAGGGGACACAGCGGAACACAGCGGTGACACAGCTGGACACAGCTGGGTACACAGCGGGACATAGAGGACACACAGCGGGGACACAGCGGGACACAGCGGGGAACTCACCGGGACACAGCGGGGGACACAACAAGGACACAGCGGAACACTGTGGGAGACACAGCCAGGACACATCCGTACCCAGTGGAACACAGTGTGACACAGCGGGGACACAGCAGGGGACACAGCGGGACACAGTGGGGGACACAGGGGGTACAAAGCGGGACACAGCGGGGGACACAGCGGGACACAGCGGGACACAGCGGGGACACAGCAGGGACACAGCGGTGGACACAGAGGGACAGAGCAGGGGACACAGCAGGAGACACAGAGGGACACAGCGGGACACAGCGGGGGACACAGGGGGGACACAGCGGGACACAGGGGGGACACAGTGAAGACACATTGGGACACAACGGGGACATAGCGGGACTCAGCGGGGGACATAGCAGTACACAGCGGGACACAGCGGGTCACAGCAGGGACAGAGCGGGTGACACAGAGGGGTACACAGCGGGACACAGCAGTGGACAAAGCAGGACACAGTGGGGGACACAGCGAGGACACTGCGGGACACTGCGGGAGACACAGCAAGGACACAGCGGGACACAGTGGAACACAGCGGCACATAGCAGTGACACAGCAGGGGACACAGCGGGACACAGCCGGGGACACAGCAGGACACAGCGGGGGAGACAGGGAGGACACAGCGGGACAAAGCGAGGGACACAGCGGGTCACAGCGAGGGACACAGCGTCGATAGAGCGGGGACACAGCGGGGTACACAGCTGGGGACACAACCGGACACAGTGGGGGACATAGCGGGACACAACGGGATGCAGCGGGGCACAGGGGGGACAAAGCGGGAGACACAGCAGGGAACAGAGCAGGACACAGCGGGGGACACAGCGAGGACACAGCGGGACACAGCGGGGACACAGCGGGGACTGAGCGGGGGACAAACGGGACACCACGGAACACAGCGGGATACAGCGGGACACAACGGGGACAAAGCGGGACTCAGCGGGGAACACAGCAGGGGACAAAGCAGGACACCACGGGACACAGTGTGACACATCGCGCCAAAGCGGCGATACTGCGGGGACACAGCGGGACAAAGTGGGGGACACAGCAGGACACAGCGGGGGACACAGCAGGGGATAGCGGGGGACAGAGAGTGGACAGAATGGAACACAGCGGTGACACAGCTGGACACAGCGGGGTACAAAGCGGGACACAGCGGGCACACAGCGCGGACACAGCAGGGACACAGCAGGGGACACAGTGGGACACAGCAGGGACACAGCAGGGGACACAGAGGGACACAGCGGGACACAGCGGGACACAGCGGGGCACAGCAGGGACACAGCGAGGGACACAGCAGGGGACACAGCGGGACACACCGGGGGACATAGCAGGACACAGCAGGGGACACAGGGAGGACACAGCGGGACACAGTGGGGGACACAGCGGAACACAGCGAGGGACACAGCGGGGGACACAGTGGGACACAGCGGGGTACACTGAGCGGACACAGCGGGACCCAGCGGGACACAGCGTCGATACAGCGGGGACACAGCGGGACACAGCGGGACACAGCGGGGTACACAGCTGGGGACACAAGGGGACACAGTGAGGGACATAGCGGGACACACTGGGACTCAGAGGGACACAGTGGGGCACAGCGGGGACAAAGCGGGAGACACAGCGGGGAACAGAGCGGGACACAGCGGGGGACACAGCGAGGACACAGCGGGACACAGCGAGGACACAGCGGGACACAGCCGAGGACACAGCGAGACACAACGGGGAACACAGCGGGGGACACAGGGGAACACAGCGGCACACAGCAGGGGACACAGTGGTGACACAGTGGTGCACAGCGTGGGACACAGCGAGGACACAGCGGGTCACAGCGTGGGACAACGCGGGAGACAGCGGGGGACACAGCGAGGACACAGCGAGTCACAGCGGGGACACAGCGGGACACAGCGGGGGACACAACGACGACACAGCAGGACACAGCGGGGGACACAGCGGGGGACACAGTGGAACTCAGCGGGGAACACTGGGGGGACACAGCGGGTCACAGCGGGGACAAAGCGGGAGACACAGCGGGGAACAGAGCAGGACACAGCGGGGGACACAGCGAGGACACAGCGGGGACTCAGCGGGGACACAGTGGGGGACAAACGGGACACCACGGAACACAGCGGGACACAGCAGACACAGCGGGGACAATGCGGGCATACAGCGGGCAACAGCGGGGGCACAGCAGGACACAGCAGGGGACAGAGCGGGGAACACACCAGGACACAACGGGGACAAAGTGGGACTCAGCGGGGGACACAGCAGGGGACAAAGCGGAACACCACGGTGA
>NW_012304690.1:0-2906 GCF_000151885.1 Dipodomys ordii
AAGCTTCTTCTTTCTCTTCAGAATCTGACTTCTCCTGCTTCTGCTTCTTATGCTTCTACTGCATCTTCATCTGCTTCTCCCTTCTTCTGCTTCTACTTCTCTTTCTCTTTCTGCTTTTCCCAGCTAGTTTTTCTACTTCTTCTGCTGCTTCTCCCTTCTGCTGCTTCTTCTACTTTCTCCTACTTCTTCTCTTTTTGCTTCTCCTTCTGCTTCTGCTTCTTCTGTTTCCCCTGCCTGAATTTCTGGTTCTACTTCTTCTGCTGCTACTCTTTCTGTTTCTGCTTATACTTCTGCTTCTGTTTCTGCTTCTTCTGCTTCTTCTCTTTCGGCTTCTCTTGCTTCTGCTTCTTGTGCTTCTCCTGCTTCTCTTTCTGCTTCTCATTCCGCTTCTGCTTCTCTTTCTGCTTCTGATTCTCCTCATTCTCCTTCTCCTACTTCTGCTTCTCCTTTAGCTTCTGCTTCTTCTGCTTCTCCTGCTTCTCCTTCTGCATCTCCTTCTGCTTGTGCTTGTCCTTATGCTTCTTCTTCTGCTTCTCCTTCTCCTTTTTTGCTTCTTCTTTTGCTTCTGCTTCTTCTGCTTTTCCTGCTTCTCCTTCTGCTTCTGCTTCTTCTGCTTCTCCTTCTGCATCTTATTCTGCTTCTGCTTCTCCTTCTCCTTCTTCTGCTTCTCCTTCTGCTTCTCCTTCTGTTTCTCCTTCTCCTTCTTGTTCTTCTGCTTTTCCTTCTGCTTCTCCTTCTGCTTCTGCTACAACGGATACTGCTTCTACTTCTTTTGTTTCTTCTGCTTCTCCTTCTGCTTTTGCTTCTCTTTCTGCTTCTGCTTCTCCTTCAGCTTGTCATTCTGCTTCTCCAGATTCTGCTTCTTCTGCTTCTCCTGCTTCTCCTTCTGCTTCAGGTTCTGCTTCTGCTTCTTCGGATTCTTATGCTTCTGCTTCTCCTGCTTCTGCTTCTTCTGCTTCCCCTCCTTCTCTTTCTGCTTCTCCTTCTGTTTGTGCTTCTCCTTCTGCTCTGCTTCTTGTCCTTCTCCTGATTCTTCTACTTCTGCTTCTCCTGTTTCTGTATCTCCTGCTTCTCCTTCTGCTGCTCTTTCTGCTTCTCCTGCTGCTTTTCCGTCTCCTGCTCCTTCTTCTGCTTCTCTTTCTTCTTATCCTTCTGTTTCTCCTTCTCCTTCTCGTTTTTCTGCTTTTCCTTGTGCTTCTCCTTCTGCTTCTGCATCTTTTGCTTCTTCTGCTACTGCCTCTGCTTCTTCTGTTTCTTCTGCTTCTCGTTCTGCTTCTCCTTCTGCTTTTGCTTCTCTTTCTGCTTCTGCTTCTCCTTCTGGTTCTCCTTCTTCTTCTCCAGATTCTCCTTCTTCTGCTTCTCCTGCTTCTCCTACTTCTCGTGCTGCTTCTTCTTCTGCGTCTCTTTCTGCTTCTGCTTATCCTTTTGCTTCTCCTACTCCTAATCCTTCTCTTTCGCCTTCTCCTTCTTTTTCTTCTGCTTTTCCTGCTGCTTCTGCTTCTGCTTATTGTACTATTTCTGTTTCTTCTGCTTATTCTTCTTCTTCTTCTTCTTCTTCTCTTTCTTCTGTTTCTCCTGGTTTTTCTGCTTCTACTGCTTCTCTTTTTGCTTCTCATTCTGCTTCTGCTTCTCCTTCTGCTTCTCCTATTGCTTCTGCTGCCCTTCCTTCTCCTTCTCCTTCTACTACTTCTGTTTCTCCTTCTGCTTCTGCTTCTTCTGCTTCTCCTGCTTCTCCTTCTGCATCTTCTTCTGCTTCTGCTTCTCCTTCTGCTGCTTCTTCTGCTTCTGCTTCTCCTTCTTCTACTTCTCCTTCTGCTTCTCCTTCTGCTTCTCCTTCTCTTTCTGCACCTTCTCCTTCTTCTGCTTCTCCCTCTGCTTCTGCTTCTTTTGCTTATTCTTCTTCTTCTGCTTCTGCTTCTCCTGCTTCTGCTTCTTCTGCTTCTACTGCTTCTCCTTATGCTTCTCCTCCTCCTCCTCCTCCTCCTCCTCCTCCTCCTTTTTCTTTTTCTTCTTCTTCTTCTTCTTCTTCTTCTTCTTCTTCTTCTTCTTCTTCTTCTTCTTCTTCTTCTTCTTCTTCTTCTTCTTCTCTTTCTTCTGCTTCTTCTTTTCCTGCTTCTTCTGCTTCTACTGCTTCTCTTTCTGCTTCTCATTCTGCTTCTGCTTCTCCTTCTGCTTCTCCTATTTCTTCTGCGGCTCTTCCTTCTCCTACTTCTACTTCTCCTTCTGCTTCTGCTTCTTCTGCTTCTCCTGCTTCTCCTTCTGCATCTTCTTCTGCTTCTGCTTCTCCTTCTACTGCTTCTTCTGCTTCTGTTTCTCCTTCTGATTCTCCTTCTGCTTCTGCTTCTCCTTCTGCTTCTTCTGCTTCTCCTTGTGATTCTCCTTCTGCTTCTCCTTCTGTTTCTCCTTCTCCTTCTTTCTCCTTCTCCTTCTCGTTCTTCTGCTTTTCTTTCTGCTTCTCCTTCTGCTTCTGCTGCAACTGCTACTGCTTCTTCTGTTTCTTCTGCGTCTCCTTCTGCTTTTGATTCTCTTTCAGCTTCTGCTTCTCCTTCAGCTTCTCATTCAGCTTCTCCAGATTCTGCTTCTTCTGCTTCTCCTGCTTCCGCTTTTGCTTCAGGTTCTGCTTCTGCTTCTTCGGATTCTTATGCTTCTGCTTCTGCTTCTTCTGCTTCCCCTCCTCTTTCTGCTTCTCCTTCTGTTTCTGCTTCTCCTGCTTCTGCTCCTTCTGCTTTTCCTGCTTCTGTTTCTGCTTCTCCTTCTTCTTTTCCTTCTCCTTCTGCTTCTGCTCCTTCTCCTTCTTCTGTTTCTTCTTCTGCTTCTCCCACTTCTGCTTCTTCTGCTTCTCCTGCTTCTCGTTCTGCTTCTCTTTCTACTTCTGCTTCAACAATCTTCGGATTCTGCTTCTTCTA
>NW_012304691.1:0-2906 GCF_000151885.1 Dipodomys ordii
TGCTTCTGCTTATTCTACTATTTCTGTTTCTTCTGCTTCTGCTTCAGATTGTGCTTCTTCTGTTTCTCCTTCTGCTTCAGATTCTGCTTCTGCTTCTTCGGCTTCTCCTGTTTCTTCTGCTTCTGCTTCTCCTGCTTCTTCTGGTTCTCCTGCTTCTCTTTCTGCTTCTCCTTCTGCTTCTGCTTCTCCTTCTGCTTCTGCTTCTGCTCTTCTCCTTCTTCTGTTTCTTTTGCTTCTGTTTCTTCTGCTTCTTCTTCTTCTGTTTCTTCGGATTCTACTTCTGCTTCTCCTTCTTCTCCTTCTCTTTCTGCTTCTTCTGATTCTCCTGCTTCTCCTTCTTGTTCTCCTTCTGTTTCTGCTTCTCTTTCTGCTTCTGCTTCTCCTTCTGCTGCTCCTTCTCCTTCTTCTGCTTCTCTCACTGCTTCTGCTTCTTTTGCTTATTCTTTTTCTTCTTCTTCAGCTTCTCCTGCTTCTGCTTCTTCTGCTTCTACTGCTTCTCCTTATACTTCTCCTTATGCTTCTCCTTATGCTTCTCCTTATGCTGCTGCTTCTTTTTCTTCTTCTTCTTCGTCTTCTTCTTCTTCTCTTTCTTCTGCTTCTGCTTTTCCTGCCTCTTCTGCTTCTACTGCTTCTCTTTCTGCTTCTTGTCCTTCTCCTGTTTCTTCTCCTTCTGCTTCTCCTGCTTCTGCTTCTTCTGCTTTTCCTGCTTCTATTTCTGCTTCTCCTTCTGCTTCTCCTTCTGGTTCTGCTCCTTCTCCTTCTTCTGTTTCTTCTTCTTCTGCTTCTCCCGCTTCTGCTTCTTCTGCTTCTCCTGCTTCTCGTTCAGCTTTTCTTCGTCGGCTTCTCTTTCTATTTCTGCTTTTGCTTCTTCTGATTCTGATTTTTCTCCTTCTTCTTCTCCTTCTGCTTCTGCGTCTTCTGCATTTCCTGCTTCTCCTTCTGCATCTCCTTCTGCTTGTGCTTTTCCTTCTGCTTCTTCTTCTGCTCCGGTTTCTCCTTCTCCTTCTTCTGCTTCTCCGTCTGCTTCTGTTTCTTCTGCTTTTCCTGCTTCTCCTTCTGCTTCTCCTTCTATTTCTCCTTCTCGTTCTTCTGCTATTCCTTCTGCTTCTCTTTCTGCTTCTGCATCTTCAGCTTCTTCTGCTACTGATTCTGCTTCTTCTGTTTCTTCTGCTTCTCCTTCTGCTTTTGCTTCTCTTTCTGCTTCTGCTTCTCCTTCTGGTTCTCCTTCTTCTTCTCTCTCTCTCTCTCTCTCTCTCTCTCTCTCTCTCTCATCGCTGCTCTGCTTTTCCTGCTCTCTCTCTACTGCTTCTCATTCTGCTTCTGCTTCTCCTTCTGCTTCTCCTATTGCTCTGCGGCTCTTCTTTCTCCTTCTCCTACTTCTCCTTCTCCTTCTGCTTCTGCTTCTTCTGCTTCTCCTGCTTCTCCTTCTGTTTCTCTTTATGCTTCTCCTTCTTCTGCTTCTACTTCTCCTTCTGCTTCTGCTTCTGCTTCTCCTTCTGCTGCTCTTTCTGCTTCTCCTGCTGCTTTTCCTTCTCCTCCTCCTTCTTCTGCTTCTCTTTCTGCTTCTCCTTCTGTTTCTCCTACTCCTTCTCCTTCTCGTTCTTCTGCTTTTCCTTCTGCTTCTGCATCTTCTGCTTCTTCTGCTACTGCCTCTGCTTCTTCTGTTTCTTCTGCTTCCCCTTCTGCTTCTCCTTCTGCTTTTGCTTCTCTTTCTGCTTCTGCTTCTCCTTCTGCTTCTCCAGATTCTGCTTCTTCTGCTTCTCCTGCTTCTCCTTCTGCTTCAGGTTCTGCTTCTGCTTCTTCTGCTTCTGCTTCTCCTGCTGCTGCTTCTTCTGCTTCTCCTGCTTCTCTTTCTGCTTTTCCTTCTGTTTCTGCTTCTCCTTCTGCTTCTTCTCCTTCCTATGTTTCTTCTGCTTCTGCTTCTCCTGCTTCTGCTTCTTCTGCTTCTCCTGCTTCTCCTTCTCATTCTCCTTCCCTTTCTGCTTCTGCTTATCCTTCTTTTTCTCCTACTCCTAATCCTTCTCTTTCTCCTTCTCCTTCTTCTTCTGCTTCTCCTGCTTCTTCTTCTTCTGCTTCTTCTGCTTTTTCTGTTTCTTCTTCTTCTGCTTCAGCTTCTGCTTCTTCTGCTTCTCCTTCTGCTTCTCCTTCTGCTTCTGCTCTTCTCCTTCTGCTTCTTCTGTTTCTGCTTCTCCTGCTTCTTCTTCTCCTGCTTCTCCTACTTCTCCTTCTGCTTCTCCGTCTCCTTCTCCTTCTCCTTCAATTTCTCCTTCTTGTGCTTCTCATTCTGCTTCTGCTTCTGCTTCTCCTGCTTCTGCTTATTCTGTTTCTTCTTCTGCTTCTCTTTCTGCTTCCTATTCTGCGTCTGCTCCTCCTACTCCTAATCCTTCTCTTTCTCCTTCTTATTCTGCTTCTCGTTCTGCTTCTGCTTCTTCTGCTTGTTCGGTTTCTTCTGTTTCTTCTTTTCCAGCTTCTGCTGCTTCTGCTTCTCCTTCTGCTTCAGGTTCTCCTTCTGATTCTTCGGCTTCTTCTGTTTCTTCTGCTTCTACTTCACCTGCTACTGCTTCTTCTGCTTCTCTTTCTGCTTCTCCTTCTGCTTCTGCTTCTCCTTCTGCTCCTTCTCCTTCTTCTGTTTCTTCTTCTTCTTCTTCTTCTTCTTCTGCTTCTCCCGCTTCTGCTTCTTCTGCTTCTGCTGCTTGTCCTTCTCCTTCTCCTTCTTCTGCTTCTCTTTCTGCTTCTGCTTCTTCTGATTCTCCAACTTCTCCTTCTTCTTCTTCTATTTCTGCTTCTCTTTCTGCTTCTGCATTTCCTTCTGCTTCACCTTCTGCTGCTCCTTCTCCTTCTTCAGTTCCTCCCTCTGCTTCTGCTTCTTATGCTTCTTCATTTTCTTCTGGTTCTGCTTCTCCTGC
>NW_012304692.1:0-2906 GCF_000151885.1 Dipodomys ordii
CTTCTCCTTCTGCTTCTCCAGATTCTGCTTCTTCTGCTTCTCCTGCTTCTCCTTCTGCTTCAGGTTCTCCTTCGGCTTCTTCACATTCTTATGCTTCTGCTTCTCCTGCTTCTGCTTCTTCTGCTTTCCCTCCTTCTCTTCCTGCTTCTCCTTCTGTTTCTGCTTCTCCTTCTGCTTCTTGTCCTTCTTGTGTTTCTTCTGCTTCTGCTTCTCAAGTTTCTGCATCTCCTGCTTCTCCTTCTGCTGCTCTTTCTGCTTCTCCTGCTGCTTTTCCTTCTCCTGCTCCTACTTCTGCTTCTCTTTCTGCTTCTCCTTCTGTTTCTCCTACTCCTTCTCCTTCTCGTTCTTCTGCTTTTCCTTCTGCTTCTCCTTCTGCTTCTGCATCTTCTGCTTCTTCTGCTACTGCCTCTGCTTCTTCTGTTTCTTCTGCTTCCCCTTCGGCTTCTCCTTCTGCTTTTGCTTCTCTTTCTGCTTCTGCTTCTCCTTCTGCTTCTCCAGATTCTGCTTCTTCTGCTTCTCCTGCTTCTCTTTCTGCTTCAGGTTCTGCTTCTGCTTCTTCGGCTTCTTCTGCTTCTGCTTCTCCTGCTGCTGCTTCTTCTGCTTCTCCTGCTTCTCTTTCTGCTTTTCCTTCTGTTTCTGCTTCTCCTTCTGCTTCTGCTTCTTCTCCTTCCTATGTTTCTTCTGCTTCTGCTTCTCCTGCTTCTGCTTCTCCTGCTTCTCGTTGTGCTTCTCTTTCTGCTTCTCTTTCTGCTTCTCCTTCTCCTTCTTCTCCTTCTGCTTCTGCTGCTTCTGCTTCTGCTTCAATTTCTCCTTCTGCTTCTCATTCTGCTTCTGCGTCTTCTGTTTCTTCTGCTTCTCCTGTTTCTGCTTCTCCTGCTTCTCCTACTTCTCGTGCTGCTTCTCCTTCTGCGTCTCTTTCTGCTTCTGCTTATCCTTTTGCTTCTCCTACTCCTAATCCTTCTCTTTTGCCTTCTCCTTCTCCTTCTTCTGCTTCTCCTGCTTCTCCTTCTGCATCTTCTTCTGCTTCTGCTTCTCCTTCTGCTTCTGCTTCTCCTGCTTCTGCTTCTCCATCTGATTCTGCTTCTTATGCTTATTCTTTTTCTTCTGCTTCTCCTGCTTCTCCTGCTTCTCCTTCTCTTTCTCCTTCTCCTTCTTCTTCTTCGTCTTCTTCTTCTTCTTTTCTTCTTCTTCTTCTTCTTCTTCTTCTTCTTCTTCTTCTTCTTCTTCTTCTTCTTCTTCTTCTTCTTCTTCTTCTTCTTCTCTTTCTGCTGCTTCTGCTTTTCCTGCTTCTTCTTCTACTGCTTCTCTTTCTGCTTCTCATTCTGCTTCTGCTTCTCCTTCTGCTTCTCCTATTGCTTCTGTGGCTCTTCCTACTCCTTCTCCTACTTCTCCTTCTCCTTCTGCTTCTGCTTCTTCTGCTTCTCCTGCTTCTCCTTCTGCATCTTCTTCTCCTTCTGCTTCTCCTTCTGCTTCTGTGTCTCCTTCTGCTTCTTCTGCTTCTCCTTCTGCTTCTCCTTCTCCTTCTCGTTTTTCTGCTTTTACTTTTGCTTCTCCTTCTGCTTCTGCTGGAACTGCTACTGCTTCTGCTTCTTCTGTTTCTTCCGCTTCTCCTTCTCCTTTTGATTCTCTTTCTGCTTCTGCTTCTCCTTCAGCTTCTCATTCTGCTTCTCCAGATTCTGCTTCTTCTGCTTCTCCTGCTTCTCCTTCTGCTTCAGGTTCTGCTTCTGCTTCTTCGGATTCTTATGCTTCTGGTTCTCCTGCTTCTGCTTCTTCTGCTTCCCCTCCTTCTATTTCTGCTTCTCCTTCTGTTTCTGCTTCTCCTTCTGCTTCTGCTTCTTGTCCTTCTCCTGTTTCTTCTGCTTCTGCTTCTCCTGCTTCTGCTTCTTCTGCTTTTCCTGCTTCTCTTTCTGCTTCTCCTTCTGCTTCTGCTCCTCCTTCTGCTTCTGCTCCTTCTATTTCTTCTGTTTCTTCTTCTTCTGCTTCTCCCGCTCTGCTTCTTCTGCTTCTCCTGCTTCTCGTTCTGCTTCTCTTCGTCGGCTTCTCTTTCTACTTCTCCTTCTGCTTCTTCTGATTCTGCTTCTTCTCCTTCTTCTTCTCCTTCTGCTTCTGCTTCTTCTGCTTCACCTGCTACTCCTTCTGCATCTCCTTCTGCTTGTGCTTTTCCTTCTGCTTCTTCTTCTGCTTCTGCTTCTCCTTCTTCTGCTTCTCCGTCCGTTTCTGCTTCTTCTGTTTTTCCTGCTTCTCCTACTGCTTCTCATTCTTCTTCTCCTTCTGTTCTTCTTGTCGTTATTCTGCTATTCCTTCTGCTTCTCTATCTGCTTCTGCATCTTCAGCTTCTTCTGCTACTGCTTCTGCTTCTGCTTCTTCTGTTTCTTCTGTTTCTCTTTCTGCTTCTCCTTCTGCTTTTGCTTCTCTTTCTGCTTCTGCTTCTCCTTCTGGTTCTCCTTCTTCTCCAGATTCTGCTTCTTCTCTTCTCCTGCTTCTCCTTCTGCTTCAGGTTCTGCTTCTGCTTCTTCTGCTTCTATTTCTGCTTCTCCTTCTATTTCTGCTTCCCTTTCTGCTTCTGCTTCTTATCCTTCTTCTATTTCTTTTGATTCTGCTTCTCCTGCTTCTGCTTCTCCTGCTTCTCCTTCTGTTTCTCCTTATAAATTTCTCCTTCTGCTTCTCATTCAGATTCACCTTCATCTGCTTCTACTTCTGCTTCTACTTCACCTTCTGCATATTCTTCTGTTTCAATTTCTCCTTCTTCTGCTTTTCATTCTGCATCTGCTTCTCCTGCTTCTACTTCATCTACTTCTCCTGCTTCTCCTTCTCCTTCTCTTTCTGCTTCTGCTTATCCTTCTGTTTCTCCTACTCCTAATCCTTCTCTTTCTCCATCTCCTTCTTCTTCTTCTGATTCTCCTACT
>NW_012304693.1:0-2906 GCF_000151885.1 Dipodomys ordii
ACTGTGGGGACACAGCAGGACACAGCGGGGGACACAGCACGACACAGCGGGACACAGCTGGACAAAGTGAGGCACAGCGGGGGACACAGCGACGACACAGCGGGACACAGCGGGGACACAGCGGGACACAGCGGGACACAGCGGGTGACAGTGGGGGACAGAGGGGTGACACAGCGGGACACAGCGGGGGACACAGGGAGACACAGCGGGACACAGCGGGTACACAGCAGTGGACATAGCGGGACACAGCGGGGGACACAGGGGGACAGAGCAGGACACAGTGGGGGACACAGCTAGGACACATTGGGACACAGCGGGGACACAGCGAGACTCAGCGGGGGACACAACAGTTCACAGCGGGACACAGTGGGACACAGCGCGGGACACAGTGGGACAGAGCAGGGGACACAGCAGAGACACAGAGGGACACAGTCGGACACAGCGGGGGACACAGGGGGGACACAGGGGGACACAGCGGGGGACACAGCGAGGACACATTGGGACACAGCGGGAACACAGCGGGACTCAGCGGGGGACACAGCAGTACACAGCAGGACACATGGGGACACAGCGGGGCACAGCAGGGACACAGTGGGGGACGGAGCGGGACACAGCGGGGGACAGAGCGGGACACAGCATCAATACAGTGGGGACACAGCGTTACACAGCGGGGTACACAGCTGGGGACACAAAGGAACACAGTGGGGGAAAGAGCGGGACACAGTGGGACACAGCGGGACACAGCGTCAATACAGTGGGGACACAGAGTTACACAGCGGGGTACACAGCTGGGGACACAAAGGAATACAGTGGGGGACACAGCGGGACACAGCGGGTGACACAGCGGGACACAGCGGGACACAGCGGGGGACACAGCGGGGACACAGTGGGACACAACGGGGGACACAGCGGGGGACAAAGCGGGACACCACGGGACAGCGGGGACACAGCTGGACACAGTAGGGTACACAGCGGGACACAGCGGACACACAGCGGGGACACAGCTAGACACAGCGGGACACAGAGGGGACAGAGTGGGACACAGCGTGACACAGAGGGACACAGCGGGGGACTCAGCGGGACACAGCGGGCCCACAGCGAGGACACAGCGGGACACTGAGGGAGACACAGTGAGAACACAGCCGGACACAGCGGAACACAGCATGACACAGTGGGGACAAGGGGGGACACAGCGGGACACAGCGGCGGACACAGTGAGGAAACCGCGGAACACAGCGCGGGACAAACCGGACACCACGGAACACAGCGGGACACAGCGGGGGACACAGTGGGAAACAGCGGGGAATACAGCAGGGTACAGCGGGGGACAGAGAAGGGACAGAGCAGGACACAGCGGGGACACAGCTGGACACAGCGGGGTACACAGCGTGACACAGCGGGGGACACAGCAGGGTCAAAGCGGGACACAGCGTTACACAGCTGGTTACACAGCTGGGGACACAATGGGACACAGTGGGGGACACAGCGGGACACAGCGGGACACAGCGGGGACAAAGCGGGGGACATAGCGGGACACCACGGAACACAGCGGGACACATCATGGGACACAGCGGGACACAGCGGGACACAGCCGGGACACAGCGGGACACAGCGGGGGACACAGCCGGGGACACAGCCCACACAGTGGGGGACACAGCGAAGGACACAGCGGGGGATACAGCGGGGGACACAACGGGGACACAGCGGGGACACAGCGGGACACAGCGGGGACACAGCGGGCCACAGGGGGACACAGCAGGGAAAAGGCGGGACATAGCGGAGGACACAGCGGGACACAGCGGGACACAGCGGGGACACAGCGGGACACAGCGGGGGACACAGCAGGGCATACAGCCCACACAGTGGGGGGCACAGTGGGGGACACAGCGGGGGACACAGAGGGACACAGTGGCGACACAGCGGGACATAGCAAGGAAACAGCAGGGACACAGCGGGGGAAACAGCGGGACACATCGGGACACAGCGGGTGACAGCGGTGACACAGCGGGACACAGTGGGACACAGCAGGGACACAGCGGGGGACACAGCCGGATACTGTGGGGACACAGCGGGACACAGCAGGGACACAGTGGTGGACACAGATGGGACACAGAGGGGGACACAGTGGGACACAGCGGGACACAGCGGGGACACAGCAGGGACACAGCGGGGGACACAGGGGGACATAGCTGGGTACACAGCGGGGGACACAGCGGGACACAACGGGGAAAACAGCGAGGACACAGCGGGACACAGCGTCGATACAGAGGGGACACAGAGGGACAAAGCGGGGTACACAGCTGGGGACACAACGCGACACAGTGGGGGACACAGCGGGACCCAGCGGGACATAGCGGGGACACAGCGGGACACAGCATGGGACATTGCAGGGACACAGCGGGGGACACTGCGGGACAAGGCGGGGGACACAGTGGGGACACAACGGGCCACATCGTGGAAAACAGCGAGGACACAGCGGGACCCAGCGGGACACAGCGTCGATACAGCGGGGACACAGCGGGACACAGTGGGGTACACAGCTGGGGACACAACGGGACACAGCTGGGGACACAGCCAGACACAGCGGGACACAGTGGGGGACACAGGGGGACACAGCAGGGGACACATTTGGGTACACAGCGGGACACAGCGAGGAACACAGCGAGGACACAGCGGGACCCAGCGGGACACAGCGTCGATACAGCGGGGACACAGCGGGACACAGCGGGGTACACAGCTGGGGACACAAAGGGGCACAGTGGGGGACACAGCGGGGGACACAGCGGGACACAGCGGGGAACACAGGGAGGACACAGCGGGACGCAGCGGGACACAACATCCATACAGCGGGGACACAGCGGGACACAGTGGGGTACACAGAGAGGACACTGTGGGACCCAGCGGGA
>NW_012304694.1:0-2906 GCF_000151885.1 Dipodomys ordii
TGTTTATCTGAATTCTGGAAGGGGAACCACAAGTTGGTGAGAGAGGGGACAAGGGGGGAACCTATGAAATGTGAGGAATGAAGTATGTTGGAGATGATCTGTACGCCTTGGGGGGGGAAGCAGGAGAAGCCGAAAGAGTATAAGCAGAAGAAGCAGAAACAGAAGCAGAAGTAGAAGAAGAAGCAGAAGCAGAAGCAGCAGAAGAAGTAGAACCAGAAATTCAGGCAGGAGAAACAGAAGAAGCAGGAGCAGAAGGAGAAGCAAAAAGAGAAGCAGAAGGAGAAGTAGAAGAAGCAGCAGAAGGAGAAGCAGAAGAAGAAGCAGAAAATCAAGCAGGCGAAGCAGAAGCAGAAAGAGAATTAGAAGCAGAAGCAGAAGCAGAAGAAGAAGCAGTAGAAGCATAAGAAGCAGAAGCAGAAGCAGAAGCAGAAGCAGAAGCAGAAGCAGAAGCAGAAGAAGAAGAAGAAGAAGAAGAAGAAGAAGAAGAAGAAGAAGAAGAAGAAGAAGAAGAAGAAGAAGAAGAAGAAGAAAAGAAGAAGAAGAAGAAGAAGAAGAAGAAGAAGGAGAAGCATAAGGAGAAGCAGAAGAAGCAGAAGCAGGAGAAGCAGAAGCAGGAGAAGCAGAAGATAAAGAATAAGCAAAAGAAGCAGAAGCAGAATCAGTGGGGGAAGCAGAAGAAGGAGAAGGAGCAGCAGAAGGAGAAGCAGAAGCAGAAAGAGAATCTGAAACAGAAGGAGAACAAGAAGGAGAAGCAGGAGAATCAGAAGAAGCAGAAGTAGAAGCAGAAAGAGAAGGAGAAGAAGGAGAAGCAGAAGTAGAATCATAAGAAACAGAAGAAGAAGAAGCAGAAGAAACAGAAGCAAAAGAAACAGAAGAAGGAGAAGAGCGGAAGCAGAAGGAGAAGCAGAAGCAGAAAGAGAAGCAGGAGAAGCAGAAGAAGCAGGAGAAGCAGATGCAGAAGAAACAGGAGAAGCTGAAGAAGCAGAAGCAGAATCTGAAGCAGAAGGAGAAACAGAAGAAGCACAATCTGAAGCAGAAGCAGAAGAAACAGAAATAGTAGAATAAGCAGAAGCAGAAGCACTAGGAGAAGCAGAAGAAGAAGAAGAAGAAGGAGAAGGCGAAAGAGAAGGATTAGGAGTAGGAGAAGCAAAAGGATAAGCAGAAGCAGAAAGAGACGCAGAAGGAGAAGCAGCAGGAGAAGTAGGAGAAGCTGGAGAACCAGAAGCAGGAGAAGCAGAAGAAAGAGAAGACGCAGAAGCAGAAGGAGAAGTAGAAGGAGAAATTGAAGCAGAAGCAGAAGGAGAAGCAGAAGCAAAAGGAGAAGCAGAAGAAGGAGAAGGAGAAGCAGAAAGAGAAGCAGAACGAGAAGCAGGAGATGCAGAAGCAGGAGAAGCAGAAGCAGAAGAAACAGAAGAAGGAGAAGAAGCAGAAGCAGAAGGAGAAGCAGAAACAGAAGGAAAAGCAGAAAGAGAAGCAGGAGAAGCAGAAGAAGCAGCAGCACGAGAAGCAGAAGAAGGAGAAGTCGAAGAAGCAGAAGCAGAATCTGACGCAGAAGGAGAAAGAGAAGAAGCACAATCTGAAGCAGAAGCAGAAGAAACAGAAATAGTAGAATAAGCAGAAGGAGAAGCACCATGAGAAGCAGGAAAAGCAGAAGGAGAAGGCGAAAGAGAAGGAGTAGGAGTAGGAGAAGCAAAAGGATAAGCAGAAGCAGAAAGAGACGCAGAAGGAGAAGCAGCACGAGAAGTAGGAGAAGCAGGAGAAGCAGAAGAAACAGAAGACGCAGAAGCAGAATGAGAATCAGAAGGAGAAATTGAAGCAGAAGCAGAAGCAGAAGGAGAAGCAGAAGCAGAAGGAGAAGCAGAAGGAGAAGGAGAAGGAGAAGCAGAAAAAGAAGCAGAACGAGAAGCAGGAGAAGCAGAAGCAGGAGAAGCAGAAACAGAAAAAAGAGAAGGAGCAGAAGCAGAAGAAGAAGGACAAGCAGAAACAGAAGGAAAACCAGAAAGAGAAGCACGAGAAGCAGAAGAAGCAGCAGCAGGAGAAGCAGAAGCAGAAGAAGCCGAAGAAGCAGAAGCAGAACCTGAAGCAGAAGGATAAGCAGGAGAAGCAGAAGAAGCAGAATCTGGAGAAGCAGAAGGAGAAGCAGATGCAGAAAGAGAAGCATAAGCAGAAGGAGAAGAGGAGGAGAAGCAGAAGATACAGAAGAAGCAGAGACAGTAGCAGAAGAAGCAGAAGATGCAGAATCAGGAGGAGATGCAGAAGGAAAAGCAGAAGAACGAGAAGGAGAAGGAGAAACAGAAGGAGAAGCAGAATGAGAAGCAGAAGAAGGAGCAGGAGAAGGAAAAGCAGAAGGAGAAGCAGAAAGAGCAGCAGAAGGAGAAGCAGGAGATGCAGCAACAGGAGAAGCAGAAGCAGAAGAAACAGGAGAAGGACAAGAAGCAGAAGGAGAAGGAGAAGCAGAAACAGAAGGAGAAGCAGAAAGAGAAGGAGGGGAAGCAGAAGAAGCAGAAGCAGGAGAAGCAGAAGCATAAGAATCCGAAGAAGCAGAAGCAGAACCTGAAGCAGAAGGAGAAGCAGGAGAAGGAGAAGAAGCAGAATCTGGAGAAGCAGAATGAGAAGCTGAAGTAGAAGGAGAAGCAGAAGCAGAAAGAGAATCAAAAGCAGAAGGAGAAGCAGAAGAAACAGAAGAAGTAGAAACAGTAGCCGTTGTAGCAGAAGCAGAAAGAAAAGCAGAAGAACAAGAAGGAGAAGGAGAAACAGAAAGAGAAGCAGAAGGAGAAGCAGAAAGAGAGGCTGGTAAAGCAGAAGAAGAAGAAGCACAAGGAGAATCAGAAGGATAAGCAGAGGAAGGAGAAGGAGAAGCAGAAGTAGAAGAAGATGCAGAAGGAGAAGCAGGAGAAACAGAAGAA
>NW_012304695.1:0-2906 GCF_000151885.1 Dipodomys ordii
CCTTCTGATTCTCCTTCTGCTTCTTCTTCTGTTTTTCCTTCTCCTTCTCGTTCTTCTGCTTTTCCTTCTGCTTCCGCTGCAACTGCTACCGCTTCCGCTTCTTCTGTTTCTTCTGCTTCTCCTGCTGCTTTTGATTCTCTTTCCGCTTCTGCTTCTCCTTCAGCTTCTCATTCTGCTTCTCCAGATTCTGCTTCTTCTGCTTCTCCTGCTTCTCCTTCTGCTTCAGGTTCTGCTTCTGCTTCTTCGTATTCTTATGCTTCTGCTTCTCCTGCTGCTGCTTCTTCTGCTTCCCCTCCTTCTCTTTCTGCTTCTTCTTCTGTTTCTGCTTCTCCTTCTGCTTCTGCTTCTTGTCCTTCTCCTGTTTCTTCTGCTTCTGCTTCTCTTGTTTCTGCATCTCCTGCTTCTCTTTCTGCTGCTCTTTCTGCTTCTCCTGCTGCTTTTCCTTTTACTGATTCTTCTTCTGCTTCTCTTTCTGCTTCTCCTTCTGTTTCTCCTTCTCCTTCTCCTTCTCGTTCTTCTGCTTTTACTTCTGCTTCTCCTTCTGCTTCTGCATCTTCTGCTTCTTCTGCTACTGCCTCTGCTTCTTCTGTTTCTTCTGCTTCTCCTTCTGCTTCTGCTTTTGCTTCTCTTTCTGCTTCTGCTTCTCCTTCTGCTTCTCCAGATTCTGCTTCTTCTGCTTCTCCTCCTTCTCCTTCTGCTTCAGTTTCTGCTTCTGCTTCTTCGCTTCTTCTGCTTCTGCTGCTTCTGCTTCTCCTGCTGCTGCTTCTTCTGCTTCTCCTGCTTCTCTTTCTGCTTTTCCTTCTGTTTCTGCTTCTTCTTCTGCTTCTGCTTCTTCTCCTTCTGTTTCTTCTGCTTCTGCTTCTCCTGCTTCTGCTTCTCCTGCTTCTCGTTTTGCTTCTCTTTCTGCTTCTCTTTCTGCTTTTCCTTCTCCTTCTTCTGCTTCTCCTTCTGCTTCTGCTTCAATTTCTCCTTCTGCTTCTCATTCTGCTTCTGCGTCTTCTGTTTCTTCTGCTTCTCCTGCTTCTGCTTCTCCTGCTTCTCCTACTTCTCGTGCTGCTTTTCCTTCTGCGACTCTTTCTGCTTCTGCTTATCCTTTTGCTTCTCCTACTCCTAGTCCTTCTCTCTCGCCTTCTCCGTCTTCTTCTTCTGCTTCTCCTGCTGCTTCTGCTTCTGCTTATTCTACTATTACTGTTTCTTCTGCTTCTAGTTCAGATTGTGCTTCTTCTGTTTCTCCTTCTGCTTCAGATTATGATTCTGCTTCTTCGGCTTCGCCTGTTTCTTCTGCTTCTGCTTCTCCTGCTTCTTCTGCTTCTCCTGCTTCTCTTTCTGCTTCTCCTTCTTCTTCTGCTTCTCCTTCTGCTTCTGCTTCTGCTCTTCTCCTTCTTCTGTTTCTTTTGCTTCTGTTTCTTCTGCTTCTTCTTCTTCTGTTTCTTCTGATGCTACTTCTGCTTCTCCTTCTTCTCCTTCTCTTTCTGCTTCTACTTCTGCTTCTTCTGATTCTCCTGCTTCTCCTTCTTGTTCTCCTTCTGTTTCTGCTTCTCATTCTGCTTCTGCTTCTCCTTCTGCTGCTCCTTCTCCTTCTCCTTCTTCTGATTCTCCCCCTGCTTCTGCTTCTACTTGTTTTGCTTATTCTTTTTCTTCTGCTTCTGCTTCTCCTGCTTCTGCTTCTTCTGCTTCTACTGCTTCTCCTTATGCTTCTTCTCCTCCTTCTTCTTCTTCTTCTTCTTCTTCTTCTTCTTCTTCTTCTTCTTCTTCTTCTTCTTCTTCTTCTTCTTCTTCTTCTTCTTCTTCTTCTTCTCTTTCTTCTGCTTCTGCTTTTCCTGCCTCTTCTGCTTCTATGCTTCTCTTTCTGCTTCTCATTCTGCTTCTACTTCTCCTTCTGCTTCTCCTATTGCTTCTACTGCCCTTCCTTCTCCTTCTTCTTCTCCTACTTCTGCTTCTTCTTCTGCTTTTGCTTCTTCTGATTCTCCTGCTTCTCCTTCTGCATCTTCTTCTGCTTCTGCTTCTCCTTCTGCTGCTTCTTCTGCTTCTGCTTCTCCCTCTTCTGCTTCTCCTTCTGCTGCTCCTTCTCCTTCTTCTGCTTCTCCGTCTGATTCTGCTTCTTATGCTTATTCTTTTTCTTCTGCTTCTGCTTCTCCTGCTTCTGCTTCTTCTGCTTCTCCTTATGCTTGTCCTTCTTCTTCTTCTTCTTCTTCTTCTTCTTCTTCTTCTTCTTCTTCTTCTTCTTCTTCTTCATCTTCTACTTCTTCTTCTTCTCATTCTTCTGCTTCTGCTATGCCTGCATCTTCTGTTTCTTCTGCTTCTCATTCTGCTTCTCATTCTGCTTCTGCTTATCCTTCTGCTTCTCTTATTGCTTCTGCTGCTCTTCCTTCTCCTTCTACTACTTCTACTTCTCTTTCAGCTTCTGCTTCTTCTGCTTCTCCAGCTTCTCCTTCTGCATCTTCTTCTGCTTCTGCTTCTCCTTCTGCTTGTCCTTCTGCTCTTCTGCTTCTCCTTCTGATTCTCCTTCTGCTTCTTCTTCTGTTTCTCCTTTTCCTTCTCGTGCTTCTGCTTTTCCTTGTGCTTCTCCTTCTGCTTCTGCTGCAAGTGCTACTGCTTCTGCTTCTTCTGTTTCTTCTGCTTCTCCTTCTGCTTTTGATTCTCTTTCTGCTTCTGCTTCTCCTTCAGCTTGCCATTCTGCTTCTCCAGATTCTGCTTTTTCTGCTTCTCCTGTTTCTCCTTCTGCTTCAGGTTCTGCTTCTGCTTCTTCGGATTCTTATGCTTCTGCTTTTCCTGCTTCTGCTTCTTCTGCTTCCCCTCCTTCTCTTTCTGCTTCTCCTTCTGTTTCTGCTTCTCTTTCTGCTTCTGCTTCTTGTCCTTCTCGTGTTTACTTCTGCTTCTGCTTCTCCTGCTTCTGATCTTCTGCT
>NW_012304696.1:0-2906 GCF_000151885.1 Dipodomys ordii
ATTAAATTTGTTTGGCATGGAAAATATAGCGGGTTTAATATTTATGGTAATTATGTTAATTTGGGATTTTGTTGACATTTTGGACTCTGCTGAATTCATAGCGGGTGTATAACTGTGACCTATTGGGACACAGCGTTAACACTGCGGGGACAATTTGGAGACACCTCGGGACTCAACAGTGGTCACGTCAGGACACAGCGGAACACAGCAGGGACACAGCGTTACACAGCTGGGGACAGAGCTGGGGTAACAGCGGGACACAGCGGGGACACAGCTGGACAGAGCAGGGTACACAGATGGACACACGGGGGACACAGCGGGACACAGCGGGGGACAGAGGGAGGACACAGCGTGACAGATCGGGTGATATAGTGAGGACACAGCGGGACACATCGCGACACAGCGGAACACAGCGGAAACACAGCAGGGGACACAGTGGGCCACAGCGGGGGACACAGTGGAACACAGCGGGGAACACAGCGGGGGACACAGTGGGACACAGCGGGGTACACAGAGAGGACACAGCGGGATCCAGCGGGACACAGCGTCAATACAGCAGGGACACAGCGGGAAACAGCGGGGTACACAGCTGGGGACACAACGGGACACAGTGGGGGACATAGCGGGACACAGCGGGACACAGCGGGACATAGCAGGACACTGCGGAACACAGCAGGACACAGCAGGGACACAGCAGGGGACACAGCGGGGATAAAGCGGGGGACACAGTGGGACACAGTGGGGAATACAGCGGAGGACACAGTGGGACACAGCGGGACACAGCGGGGGACACAGTGGGTCACAGCGGGACTCAGCGGGGGACACAGTGGGACAGAGCAGGGGATACAGCAGGGGACACAGAGGGACACAGCGGGACACAGCAGGGGACAGAGTGGGGACACAGTGGGATACAGCGGGGGACACAGCGAGGACACTGCGGAGGACGCAGCTGGGGACACAGCGGGGGACACAGCAGGACACAACGGGGAACACAGCGAGGACACAGCGGGACCCAGCAGGAGACAGCGTCGATACAGTGGGGACCCAGCAGTACACAGCGGTGTACACAGCTGGGGACACAAAGGGACACAGCGGGGGACACAGCGAGGACAAGCGGGACACAGCGGGACACAGCGAGGACACTGCAGGAACATAGCGGGACCCAGCGGGACACATCAGGGGACACAGCGGGACACAGCAGGGACACAGCTGGGACACAGCGTGACACAGCAGGGCACAGCGGGGGACACAGCGGGACACAGCGGGACACAGCGGGGGACACAGCAGGGACACAGTGGGACACAGTAGGACACAGCGTGGGACAAAGCGGGAGACAGCAGAGGACACAGCGAGGACACAGCTGGACACAGCGGGGACACAGAGGGGACTCAGCAGGGGACATAGAGGGAAAAAAGCGGGACACCACGGGACACAGTAGGACACAGCGGACACAGCGGGGACACTGCGGGACACAGCCAGGAGACACAGCGGTGGACAGCGGGGGACAGAGAATGGACACAGTGGGACACAGAGGGGACACAGCTGGACACAGAAGGGTACACAGCGGGACACAGTGGACACACAGCGGGGACAGAGCTGGACACAGAGGGACACAGAAGGGACAGAGCGTGACACAGGTGGACACTGAGGGAGACAGAGCGAGCACACAGCCGGACACAGCGAAACACAGCGTGACACAGTGGGGACACAGCAGGGGACACAGCGGGACACAGTGGGGGACACAGCGGGACACAGCGGGGTACACAGCAGGGACAAAGAAGGACACAGCGGGGGACACAGCGAGGACACAGCGGGACCAAGCGGGACACAGCGTCGATACAGCGGGGACACAGCGGGACACAGCGGGGGACACAACGAGGACACAGCAGAACACAGCGTGGGAAACAGCGAGGACACATTGGGACACAGCGGGGACACAGCGGGACCCAGCGCGGGACACAGCGGAGACACATTGGGACACAGCGGGATACAGCGGGACTCAGCGGGGGACACAACAGTACACAGCGGGACACAGCGGGACACAGCGGGCGACACAGGGGGGACACAGCGGGACCAAGCGGGACACAGCGTCGATACAGCGGGGACACAGCGGGACACAGCGGGGGACACAGCGAGGACACAGCAGAACACAGCGTGGGAAACGGCGAGGACACATTGGGACACAGCAGGGATACAGCGGGACTCAGTGGGGGACACAACAGTACACAGCGGGACACAGCGGGACATAGCGGGGGACACAGAGGGGTAAACAGCAGGACACAGCGGGGAACACAGCGAGGACACAGCGGACTAAGCGTGTTACAGCTGGAACACAGCGGGACACAGATGGGTACACAGCTGGGGACACAACAGGACACAGTGGGGGACACAGTGAGGACACAGCGGGACACAGCGAGACACAGCAGGACATAGCGGGGACACAGCAGTAGACACAGTGGGACACAGCGGGGGACACAGCAGGACACCGTGGGGAACACACGGAGGACCCAGCGAGACCCAGCGGGCCAAAGCGTAGATACAGCACGGACACAGCGGGACATAGCGGGGTACACAGCTGGGGACACAACGGGACACAGCGGGGGACACAGCGAGGACACAGCGGGACACAGCGGGACACAGCGGGGACACTGCGGGAACATACCGGGACACAGCGGGGTTCACAGTGGGACACAGCGGGACACAGCTTGGGACACAGCGGGGACACAGCGGGACACAGTGGGGGACACAGCGAGGACACAGCAGGACACAGCGGGACACAGCGGGGGACAGAGCGAGGACACAGAGGGACCCAGGGGGACACAGCATTGATACAGCGGGCACACAGCGGGACACAGCGGGGTACACAGCTGTGGACACTACCGGAAACAGCAGGGACACAGCGATGA
>NW_012304697.1:0-2906 GCF_000151885.1 Dipodomys ordii
GGGGACACAGCTGGGACACAACAGGGGACACAGCGTGACACAGCGGGGACACAGCGAGGACACAACGGACACAGAGGGACACAGCGGGAAACAGCGGGACACAGCGGGACACAGCAGGACACAGCGGGGGACACAGAGGGACACACCGGAGGACACAGTGGGGGACACAGCGGGACACAGCGGACACAGCGGGGGACACAGCGGGACACAGCGCGGGACACAGCGGGGAAACAGCGGGACACAGCGAGGGACACAGCTGGACACAGCGGGACATAGGGGGACACAGCGGAGACACAGCAGGACACAGTGCGGACACAGAGGGACACAACGGGGGACACAGCGGGGACACAGTGGGACACAGCAGGGACACAGCGAGGGGCACAGAAGGACACAGCGGGGACACTGAGGGGGACACAGCGGGACAGAGCGGGGGACAAGGGAGGACATAGCAGGACACAGCAGGGGACACAGCGGAGGACACAGTGGGACACAGCGGGGGACAAGCGAGGACACAGTGGGACACAGAGGGCCACAGCGGGGCAAAGCGGGGCACAGCGGGGGACACAGCGGGACACAGCGGGGAACACAGCGAGGACACAGCAGAACACAGCGGGGGACAAAGCGACGACACAGCGGGACACAGTGGGGGGACACAGAATGGGAAACAGCGGGACACAGCGGGGGACACAGCAGTTCACAGCGGGACACAGCGGGTGACACAGCGGGACACAGCGGGGGACACAGCTGGACACAGCAGGGACACAGTGGGGGACAGAGCGGGACAGAGCGGGACACAGCGGGTACACAGCAATGGACACAGCGGGACACAGTGGGGATACAGCGGGGGACACAGCGACGACAAAGCGGGACACAGCGGGGACACAGCGGGACTCAGCAGAGTCACAGCGGGACACAGCGGGACACAGCGGTGGACACATGGAACACAGCGGGTACACAGCAATGGACACAGCGGGACACAGCAGGGGACACAGGGGTGACACAGCGGGACACAGTGGGGACACAGGGGGTACAAAGCGGGACTCAGGGGGGACACAGCGGGACAAAACGGGGAACACTGCAAGGACACAGCGGGACCCAGCGGGACACAGCGTCAATACAGTGGGGATACAGCGTTACACAGCGGGGTACACAGCTGGGGACACAAAGGAACACAGTGGGGGACACAGCGGGACACAGCGGGACACAGCGGGACAAAGTGGGGCACAGCGGGGGACACAGTGAGGACACAGCGGGACACAGCAGGGACACAGCAGTAGACACAGCGGGACACAGCGGGGGACACAGCGGAACACAGCGGGGAACACAGGGAGGACACAGCGGGACACAGCGGGACACACCGTCGATACAGCGGGGACACAGTGGGACACAGCAGGGTACACAGCTGGGGACACAACAGGACACAGCGGTGGACACAGCGAGGACACAGCGGGAAACAGCGGGACACAGCAGGGGACACAGCGACAACAAAGCGGGACACAGCGGGGACACAGAGGGACTCAGCAGGGTCACAACGGGACACAGCGGGACACAGCGGGACACAGCGGGGACACAGCAGGGGACAATGTGGGACACAGCGGGGGACACAGCGGGACACAGCGGGAGACAAGCAGTACACAGCGGGACACAGCAGGGAACACAGCAGGACACAGCCGAGGGCACGGGGGGACACATTGAGACAGAGCAGGGGACACAGAAGAGGACACAGAGGGACACAGCGGGTCACAGCGGGGGACACGGGGGGACACATTGGGACACAGCGGGGACACAGCGGGACTCAGCGGGGGACACAGCAGTACACAGCGGGACACAGCGGGACACATCGGGGCACAGCAGGGGACACAGAGGGGTACACAGCGGGACACAGCGGGGGACAAAGCAGCACACAGCGGGGGACATAGTGAGGACACTGCGGGAGACACAGAGACGACACAGCGGTACACTGCGGAACACAGCGGGACACAGCAGGGACACAGCAGGGGACACAGTGGGACACAGCGTGGGACACAGTGGGACACAGCGGGGGACACAGCAGGGGACACACTGGGACACAGCGGGGTACACAGAGAGGACACAGCGGGATCCAGCGGGACACAGCGTCGATACAGCAGGGACACAGCGGGAAACAGCGGGGTACACAGCTGGGGTCACAACGGGACACAGTAGGGGACATAGCGGGACACAGAGGGACATAGCAAGACACTGCGGAACACAGCGGGACACAGCAGGGACACAGCAGGGGACACAGCGGGGGACAAAGCGGGGGACACAGCGGGACACAGCGGGACCTATCGAGACACAGTGTCAATACAGCAGGACACAGCGTGACACAGCGGGGTACACAGCTGGGGACACAAAGGAACACACTGGGGGACACAGCGGGACACAGTGGGACAAAGTGGGGCACAGCGGGGGACACAGCGGGACACAGAGGGGGACACAGTGGGGGACACAGCGGGACACAGCGGGACACAGCGGGGGGCACAGCGCGACACAGAGGGGGACAGATCTAGGGATACAGCGGGACACAGCGGTGACACAGCTGGACACAGCGGGGTACACATTGGGACACAGCGGGGACACAGCGGGGGACACAGCGGGACACAGCGGGACACAGCAGGGACAAAGTAGAGGACCAGGGGGATACATAGCGGGACACAGCGGGGGACACAGATAGGACAAAGCGGGACACAGTGGGGACACAGCGAAACTCAGCGGGGGACACAGCGGGAGACACAGTGGGACAGAGCAGGGGATACAGCAGGGGACACAGAGGGACACAGCGGGACACAGCGGGGGACAGAGGGAGGACACAGAGGGACACAGCGGGGGACACAGCGAGGACACAGTGGGGGACACAGCGGGCACACAGCGGGGACACAGCGGGG
>NW_012304698.1:0-2905 GCF_000151885.1 Dipodomys ordii
TCAATGCTTCTCCTTATGCTTCTTCTTCTTCTTCTTCTACTTCTTCTTCTTCTTCTTCTTCTTCTTCTTCTTCTTCTTCTTCTTCTTCTTCTTCTTCTTCTTCTTCTCTTTCTTCTGCTTCTCCTGGTTTTTCTGCTTCTACTGCTTCTCTTTTTGCTTCTCATTCTGCTTCTGCTTCTCCTTCTGCTTCTCCTATTGCTTCTGCTGCCCTTCCTTCTTCTCCTTCTCCTACTTCTGTTTCTCTTTCTGCTTCTGCTTCTTCTGCTTCTCCTGCTTCTCCTTCTGCATCTTCTTCTGCTTCTGCTTCTCCTTCTGCTGCTTCTTCTGCTTCTGCTTCTCCTTCTTCTGCTTCTCCTTCTGATTCTCCTTCTGCTTCTCTTTCTCCTTCTGCTCCTTCTCCTTCTTCTGCTTCTCCCTCTGATTCTGCTTCTTTTGCTTATTCTTTTTCTTCTGCTTCTGCTTCTCCTGCTTCTGCTTCTTCTGCTTCTACTGCTTCTCCTTATGCCTCTCCTTCTCATCCTCCTCCTCCTCCTCCTCCTCCTCTTCTTCTTCTTTCTTCTTCTTCTTCTTCTTCTTCTTCTTTCTTTCTTCTTTCTTCTTTCTTCTTTCTTTCTTTCTTTCTTTCTTTCTTTCTTTTTTTCTTGTCATGGGTCTTGAACTCTGGGCCTGGACACTGTCCCTGCACTCTTCAGCTGAAGACGAGTGCTCTACTATTGGAGCCATAGCGCCACTTCCAGTTTTCTCATGGTTAATTGGAGATAAGAGTCTCAAGGACTTTCCTGCCTGGGCTGGCTTTGAACTTGATCCTCAGATCTTAGCCTCCTGAGTAGCTAGGATTACAGGTGTGATCCACCATTGCCCATCTCCTTTGTTCTTTTTATTCTCTTTCATTTTTCATTTTTTCTTTTTTTTTGGCAGTTCTGGCATTTGAACTCAGGACCTTGTACTTGGTAGGTAGGTGCTCTACCACTCAAACTACACCTCCAGCCCTTCATGATTTTGTTATTTTTTAAATAAGTTCTCACTTTTTGTTGGGGTCAGCCATGTTTCCCATATAACTGGACCAACAGATGCATAGCACCACATGCAACTCTTTTATTAGTTAAGAGGGGGGAGGGTTGTCTCATTAACTTTTTGCCTATGGTTGGCCTCAAACTGTGAACCTCCTGATGTCAGTTTCTGAGTAGCTAGGATTCCATGTATGGTTGACCATGCTCAGCTCATACAATAACCTTCTATTAGAATTAGTGTGGGGCTGGGAAGGTGGCTCAGTGGTAGAGCACTTGCCTTGCATGCATGAGGCCCTGGGTTCGATTCCCCAGCACCACATAAGAAAAAAGCCGGAAGTGGTGCTGTGGCTCAAGTGGTAGAGTGCTAGCCTTGAGCTGAAGAGCTGAGGGACAGTGCTCAGGCCCAGAGTTCAGGCCCTACAACCGGACCCCCCCAAAAAAAAAAAAGAAAGAAAAAAGAAAACATGGACTGAGCCTCTTTTCTGTCCTGGCCCTTCCAGAATATACAGATATCAAGGGTACATACTCTCAAGATGATTTATGAATTAATCTCTTGGCTGAAACAGAGCTTGTTACCTTTCTCCACTATAAAGCTACTGCATTTTTTTCTTTCTTTTCCATTCTGTATTCTTTGGAGAGCACTACATTGCAGCCCACATTTAAGGAGTAGGAAGTCATACTCCTCTTTCTTTAGGGAAGAGAATCTACAAGATTTATTGGCTTTCTTCTGTATAGAAGATTTATTTCTTCACTGTTTATAACATCATTTATTTATATTAGTATTGACACATGGATATGTATTTTATATTTTGCTTATAATCCCATCCTGCTTTGATTATTTTGTTGCTCAAACTATTCTAGTTTGGGCCATTTGGAATTCTCTTGGTTGGCTTTTGGGTCCCTTTGATATGTGTGTGTGTGTGTGTGTGTGTGTGTTTTGAGCACTTTCCTATACCATAAGTCTCTTCTAAAAGATATTCACTTAACCAAAATGTAGTGAGAGTTTACCCAATACTAGGCAGAACTTAAGAATGAGTAAGATCTGGGGCTGGGAAGGTGGCTCAGTGGTAGAGTGCTAGCCTTGCATGCATGAGGCCCTGGGTTTGATTCCTCAGCACTACATAATCAGAAAAGGCCAGAAGTGGTGCTGTAGCTCAAGTGGTAGGGTGCTAGCCTTGAGCTGAAGAGCTGAGGGACAGTGTCCAGGCCCAGAGTTCAGGCTCTTTGAACAGAAAAAAAAAGAGTGAGTAAGATCTGGTCCTTGTCATTAGGGCGATGGAATGGAAGAGAGACAGGCACTAAGACAAGAAAATGTGCTGGGAACTTTGGCAGAAGGTAGAAGTTCAGGCTGCCTGACCCGGTTCTAGGTCCTTTCCTTTCCAGCTTTCCCCAAGCCTTTCTGACTGGTTTTCACTCTTTCTTCTTTCTGTTGGTCTCTATTCATTCCGCATACTTTTCTTTTGTTAATTTTTTATTGTTTTTATAAAGGAGGTGTACAGAGGAGTTACAGTTACACAAATCAGGTAAAGATGACAATTCTTTTTAAACAATGTCACCCCTTCCCTCTCTCTCTCCCCCAGTTTTTCCCTCCTGTCCCCACCCACAAGTTTACACATAGTGTCTAGTGAGTACCACTGCTGCACTTGTTCACCCTTTGTCCCTCCATTTCTGTGCCCTCCTTACCCTCCCATATACTTCTCTAAGCTGGGCAGGATTATAGAAAATATGGTGCCCACCATAGAGCTGCATCAGTCAGAATCCATGTTGATAGTTAACACATGTACAATGATGGTTCCTTATGATAGCAAAGACTGATGGCAATCCTTTCTTAGCCCTTTGCAGCTTTTATTTGCACTGGTGAGGAGCTGTTTAGGAGAATAGAAAGGAAAATGTGA
>NW_012304699.1:0-2905 GCF_000151885.1 Dipodomys ordii
TGAGTCCCGCTGTGGCCCCTCTCTGTCTCCGCTGTCCTCCGCTGTGTCCCCTGCTGTGTCCCACTGTGTCCCGCTGTGTCCCCCGCTTTGTCCCGCTGTGTCCCCATAGTGTCCCGGCTGTGTCCCGCTGTGTCACACTGTGTCTCATGGTGTCCCGCTTTGTCCCCAGCTGTGTCCGCCGCTGAATCCCCTCTGTGTTGCCGCTGTGTGCTGCTGTGTCCTCGCTGTGTCTCCCGCTGTCTCCCGCTTTGGCCCCCGCTGTGTTCCGCTCTGGCCCGCTGTGTACCCCGCTGTGTCCCGCTGTGTCCCCGCTGTATCCACGCTGTGTCCCGCTGTGTCCCTCTGTGCCTCCCTGTGTTCCCCGCTGTGTCCCGCTGTGTCCCCCGCTGTGTTCCGCTGTGTCACTGATGTGTCCCCTGCTGTGTCCCGCTGTGTCCTCGCTGTGTCCCCCACTGTGTCCTGCTGTGTCCCCCACTATGTCCCGCTGTGTCCCGCTGTGTCACCACTGTGTGCCCACTGTGTCCCGCTATGTACTCCGTTGTGTCCAGCTGTGTCACCGCTGTGTCCCGCTGTGGCCCCTCTCTGTCTCCGCTGTCCCCCGCTGTGTCCCCCGCTGTGTCCCTCTGTGTCCCACGCTTTGTCCCGCTGTGTCCCCGCAGTGTCCACGAAGTGTCCCGCTGTGTCACACTCTGTCCCATGGAATCCCGCTTTGTCCCCCGCTGTGTCCCCCACTGAGTCCCCTCTGTGTCACCGCTGTGTCCCGCTGTGTCCTCGGTGTGTCCCTCGCTGTGTCCCGCTGTGTCCCCACTATGTCCCAAGCTGTGTCCCACTGTGTCCTGCTGTGTACCCCGCTGTGTCCCGCTATGTTCCCGCAGTGTCCCCAATGTGTCCCGCTATGTCCCTCTGTGTCCTCGCTGTGTCCACCACTGTGTCCCATTGTGTACCCAGCTGTGTACTCTGCTGTGTCCCCGCTGTATCGATGCTGTGTCTCATTGGGTCCCGCTGGGTCCTCCCTGTGTTCCCCGCTGTGTACCGCTGTGTCCCCGCTGTGTCCCTCTGTGTCTACTGCTGTGTCCCCGCTGTGTCCCGCTTTGTCCTCGCTGTGTTCCCTGCTGTGTCCCGCTGTGTACCCCTCTGTGTCCCCTGCTGCGTCCCGCTGTGTCCCGCTATGTACTGCTGTGTCTCCCGCTTAGTCTCGCTGTGTTCCCGCTATGTACCCATGTGTCCTCACTGTGTCCCCCGCTGTGTCCCCCCTGTGTCCCCCGCTGTGTCCCGCTGTGTCCCGCTGTGTCCCCCGCTGTGTCGCCCGCTGTGTCCCGCTCTGTCCACCGCTTTGTCACCGCTGTGTCCCGCTGTATCCTCGCTGTGTCCCCCGCTGTATCCCGCTCTGTCCCCCGCTGTGTCTCACGCTTTGTCCCCGCTCTGTCCCACTGTGTCCCGCTGTGTGCCGCTGTGCCCCCACTGTGTCCCGTTGTGTCCACAGCTGTGTACCATGCTGTGTAATGCTGTGTCCCCGCAGTATTGACGCTGTGTCCCACTGTGTCCCGCTGGGTCCTCGCTGTGTTCCCCACTGTGTCCCGCTGTGTCCCCCGCTGTGTCCCCCGCTGTGTCCTCGCTGTGTCCCCCGATGTGGCCCGCTCTGTCCTCGATGTGTCCCCCGCTGTGTCCCGCTGTGTCCAGCTGTGTCCCACTGTGTCCCGCGCTGTCATTGCTGTGTCCCGCTGTGTCCCGCTGTGTCCCAGCTTTGTGCCCGCTGTGTCCCGATGTGTACTGCGTTGTGTCAGGCTGTGTCACCGCTGTGTCTCGCTGTGTCTCCTCTCTGTCTCCGCTGTGTCCCCCGCTGTGTCCTGCTGTGTCCCGCTGTGTCCCCAGCTTTGTCCCGCTGTGTACCCCTCTGTGTCCCCTGCTGTGTCCCGCTGTGTCCCCCGCTGTGTACTGCTGTGTCCCCCGCTGAGTCCCGCTGTGTCCCCGCTGTGTCCAAATGTGTCCTCGATGTGTCCCGCCCTGTGTCCCGCTGTGTCCCCACTGTGTCCCCCGCTGTGTCCCGCTGTGTACCTCTCTGTGTCCCCTGCTGTGTCCCGCTGTGTCCCCCGCTGTTTCCCGCTGTGTCCCCTGTTGTGTCCCGCTGTGTACCTCTCTGTGTCCCCCGCTGTGTTGCGCTTTGTGCACCTCTGTGTCCCCTGCTGTGTCCCACTGTGTCCTGCTGTGTACTGCTGTGTCCCCCACTGAGTCCCCATGTGTCCCCGCTGTGTCCCAATATGTCCTCGCTGTGTCCCCTGCTGTGTCCCGCTGAGTCCCGGTGTGTCCCCGGCTGTTTCTCCCCGCTGTGTCCCGCTGTGTCCCCCGCTGTGTCCAACTGTGTCCCGCTCTATCCCTGCTGTGTCCCGCTGTGTCCCGCTGTGTCCCCTCTTTGTGCCCGCTGTGTCCCGATGTGTACTGCGTTGTGTCATGCTGTGTCAACGCTGTGTCTCGCTGTGTCCCCTCTCTGTCTCTGCTATCCCCCGCTGTGTCCCCCGCTGTGTCCCGGTGTGTCCCGCTGTGTCCCCTGCTTTGTACCGCTGTGTACCCCTCTGTGTCCCTTGCTGTGTCCCGCTGTGTCCCGCTGTGTACTGCTGTGTCCCCTGCTGAGTCCCGCTGTGTCCCCGCTGTGTCCAAATGTGTCCTCGATGTGTCCCCCGCTGTGTCCCGCTGTGTTCCCCCTGTGTCTCCCCCTGTGTCCTGCTGTGTATCTCTCTGTGTCCCCCGATGTTTCCCGCTGTGTCCCCCGCTGTGTCACGCTGTGTCCCCTGCTGTGTCCCGCTGTGTACCTCTCTGTGTCCCCCGTTGTGTTGAACTGTGTACACCTCTGTGTCCCTTGCTGTGTCCCGCTGTGTCCCGCTGTGTACTGCTGTGTCCCCCGCTGAGT
>NW_012304700.1:0-2905 GCF_000151885.1 Dipodomys ordii
TCAGTGACCTGCGGGGACACAGTGGGACACAGCGGGGGACACAGCGGGACTCCAGCGGGACATAGCGGGGGACACAGCGGGACACAGCGTCTATAGAGCGGGGACACAGCGGGACACAGCGGTGACACAGCGGGACCCAGCAGGGACACAACAAGGACACAGCGGATGACACAGCGGGACACAGCGGGACACAGAGGGGGACACAGCGAGGGACACAGCGGGGGACACAGCGGGACACAGCGGGGACACAGCGAGGACACTGCGGGACCCAGCAGGACACAGCGGGACACAGCAGGACACAGCAGGGGACACAGCGGGACACAGCGGGGGACACAGTGGGACACAGCGGGGACACAGAGGGGACTCAGCAGTGGACATAGCGGGGGACAAAGCGGGACACCACAGGACACAGTGGGACACAGCGGGACACAGCGGGGACACTGCGGGGACACAGCGGGACAAAGCGGGGGACACAGCGGGACACAGCAGGACCCAGCGGGGAAACAGGGGGGACACAGTTTGACACAGCGAGGACACAGCGGGACACAGCGGGACACTGCGGGGCACAGCGGGGGACACAGGGAGGACACAGCGGAACACAGCATGGGACAATGCAAACACAGCGGGAAACAGCGAGACACAGCGGGACCCAGCGGGGACCCAGCAGTGGACACAGCGGGACACAGCGGGGGACAAAGCAGGACACCACGGAACACAGCTGGACACAGCGTGAAACAGCGGTGAACCTGCGGGGACACAGCGGTACACAGCGGGGAACACAGCGGGACCCAGCGGGACACAGCGGGGGACACAGCCGGACACAGCAGGGACACAGCGGGGGACACAGCGGGACACAGCGGGACACAGCGGGGGACACAGCCGGACACAGCAGGGACACAGTAGGACACAGCGTGGGATAAAGCGGGAGACAGCGGAGGACACAGCGAGGACACAGCTGGACACAGCGGGGACACAGAGGGGACTCAGCAGGGGACATAGAGGGGAAAAAGCGGGACACCACGGGACACAGTAGGACACAGCGGGACACAGCGGGGACACTGCGGGACACAGCCGGGGGACACAGCGGTGGACAGCGGGGAAAAGAGAAGGGACACAGTGGGACACAGAGGGGACACAGCTGGACAAAGAAGGGTACACAGCGGGGCACAGCGGACACACAACAGGGACAGAGCTGGACACAGAGGGACACAGAGGGGACAGAGCGTGACACAGCGGGACACAGCAGGACACAACAGGGGACTCAGCGGGACACAGCGGGGGACATAGGGAAGACACAGCTGGACACTGAGGGAGACAGAGCGAGGACACAGCCGGACACAGCGAAACACAGCGTGACACAGTGGGGACACAGCAGGGGACACAGCGGGACACAGCGGGGGACACAGCGGGACACAGCCGGACACAGCCGGGGACACAGCAGGACACAGCGAGAGACACAGCGGGGAACACAGCGGGACACAGCGGGGAACAAAGAGAGGACACAGCGGGACACAGCGTCGATAGAGTGGGGACACAGTGGGACACAGCGGTGAAACAACCGGACTCAGCGGGGGACACTATGGGACCCAGCGGGACCCAGCGGGGACACAGCAAGGACACAGCGGGGGACACATCGGGACACAGCGGGGGACACAGCAAGGGACACAGCGGGAGACAGAGCGGGACACAGTGGGGAACACACAGAGAGACACAGCAGGTCCCAGCGGGATACAGCGTCGATAAAGCGGGTACACAGCAGGACACAGTTGGGTACACAGCTGTTGACACAACGGGACACAGTGGGGGACACAGCTTGACACAGCGGGACACAGCAGGGCACAGCAGGGACAAAACGGGAGACACAGTGGGGAACAGAGCAGGAGACAGCGGGGGACACAGAGAGGACACAGTGGGGACACAGCGAGACTCAGCCGGGGACACAGCGGGGGAAAAAGCGGGACACCACGGGACAGAGTGGGACACAGGGGGACACAGCGGGGTCACTGCGGGACACAGTGGGAGACAAAGCGGGACACAGCGGGACACAGCGGGACACAGCGGGGAAGCAGAGGGACACAGCGGGACACGGCGGGGGACACAGCGGGACACAGAGCAGGACATAGCGAGGACACAGCGGGACACAGCGGGAAAACAGCGGGGGACACAGCGAGGACACAGTGGGGGACACAGTGGGGGAAACAGCTGGACACAGCGGGGAACACAGCGAGGACACAGCGGCACCCAGCGGGACACAGCGTAGATACAGCGGAGACACAGCGTTACACAGCATGGTACAAAGCTGTGGACACAACGGGACACAGTGGGGGCACAGCGGGACACAGCGGGACACAGTGGGACACAGCGGGGACAAAGCTTGAGACACAGCGGGGTACAGAGCAGGAGACAGCGGGGGACACAGCGAGGACACAGCGGGACACAGCACTGACACTGCGGGGGACACAGCAGGGGAAACAGGGGGGACCCAGCGGGACCCAGCGCGGGACACAGCGTGGACACATTGGGACACAGCGGGGACACAGCGGGACACAGCGGGGGACACAGCAGTACACAGCGGGACACAGCGGGTCACAGCGAGGGACACAGAGGGGTACATAGCGGGACACAGTGGGGAACACAGGGAGGACACAGCGGGACACAGCGGGACACAACGTCGATACAGCGGGGACACAGCGGGACACAGTGGGGTACACAGCTGGGGACACAACGGGACACAGCGGGGACACAGAGGGGACTCAGCAGTGGACATAGCGGGGGACAAAGCGGGACACCATATGACACAGTGGGACACAGCGGGACACAGCGGGGACACTGCGGGGACACAGCGGGAGAAAGCAGGGGACCCAGCGGGACCCAGCAGGACACAGCAGGACCCAGCGGAGAAACA
>NW_012304701.1:0-2905 GCF_000151885.1 Dipodomys ordii
TAGCAGGACATAGCGAGGACACAGATGGGACTCAGCGGGGGACACAGTGGGGGACACAGCGGGACACAGCAGGGGACACAGCCGGACACAGCGGGGGACAGAGCGGGACAGAGCAGGACACAGCGGGGACAGAACCGGACACAGCGTGACACAGCGGGACACAGCAGGGGACACAGCAGGACACAGCGGGGGACACAGCGAGGACACAGCGGGACAGAGCAGGGGATATAGCGTGGACACAGCGGGACACAGCGGGACACAGCGGGGACCCAATAGGGGACACAGTGGGACACAGCGGGAAACAGTGGGACACAGCGGGGGATAAATCGGGGACACAGTGGGACACAGCGCGGGACACAGCAAGGACACAGCAGGACACAGCGGGACACAGCGTGGGACAAAGCGGGAGACAGTGGGGGACACAGCGAGGAGACAGCGGGACACAGCGGGACACAGCGTTGATACAGCGGGGACACAGTGGGTTATACAGCTGGGGACACAAAGTGACACATCGGGGGACACAGCGAGGACACAGCAGAACACAGCGTGGGACACAGCGAGGACACAGCGGGACACAGCGGGACACAGCGGGACACAGCGGGACACAGCAGGGACACAGCGGGACACAGCGGGAGACAGCGGGAGACACAACGGGGACCCAGCGGAACCCAGCGGGACACAGCGGGACACAGCGAGACACAGCGTGGGACCCATTGGACACAGAGGGCGACACAGCAAGGACACAGCGGGGCACACGGGGGACACAGCGGAACACAGCGGGGGACACAGGGGGACACAGCAGGGGACACAGCGGGGACATACATGAGGCCAAAGTGAGACACAGCGGGGGATACAGCGGGACACAGTGGCGGACACAGGGGCGACAAAGCGGGACAAAGCAAGGCACACAGGAAGGACACAGTGGGACACAGAGGGGACACAGCGGGACTCTGCGGGGGACAGAGCTTGACACAGTGGGACACAGCGGGACACAGCTGGACACAGCGGGGACACAGCAGGGACACAGGGGGACAAATCGGAACACAGCGGGACACAGTGGGGGACACAGCGGGACAGAGCGGGAGACACAGCGGAGGACACAGCGGGACACAGCGGGGAACACAGCAAGGACACAGCAGGGCCACAATGGGACACAGCAGGGGACAATGAGGGAAACAGAGGGACACAGCGAGGACAACGCGGGGGACACAGCGGGGACACAGCTGAGGACAAAGCGGGACACAGCGGGGGATACAGCGGGACACAGTGGCGGACACAGAGGGGACAAAGCGGGACACAGCAAGGGACACAGCAAGGACACAGCGGGACACAGCAGGGACACAACGGGACTCTGCGGGGGACACAGCGTGACACAGCTGGACACAGCGGGGACACAGCAGGGACACAGAGGGGGACAAAGCGGAACACAGCGGGACACAGTGGGGGACACAGCGGGACAGAGCGGGAGACACAGCGGAGGACACAGCGGGACACAGCGGGGAACACAGCAAGGACACAGCAGGGCCACAACGGGACAGAGCAGGGGACAATGAGGGAAACAGAGGGACACAGCGAGGACAACGCGGGGGACACAGCGGGTCACAGCTGAGGACAAAGCGGGACACAGCGGGGGATACAGCGGGACACAGTGGCGGACACAGGGGGGACAAAGCGGGACACAGCAAGGGACACAGCAAGGACACAGCGGGACACAGCGGGGACACAACGGGACTCTGCGGGGGACACAGCGTGACACAGCTGGACACAGCGGGGACACAGCAGGGACACAGAGGGGGACAAAGCGGAACACAGCGGGACACAGTGGGGGACACAGCGGGACAGAGCGGGAGACACAGCGGAGGACACAGCGGGACACAGCGGGGAACACAGCAAGGACACAGCGGGGACACAACAGGACACAGCGAGGTACACAGCTGGGGACACAACGGGACACAGGGGGGACACAGCGGGACACAGTGGGACACAGTGGGGACAAAGCTTGAGACACAGGGGAGGACAGAGCGGGAGACAGCGGGGGACACAGCGGGACACAGCAGGGCACACAGCGGGACACAGCGGGGTACACAGCGGTGGCCACAACGGGACACAATGGGGGACACAGTGAGGACACAGCGGGCCAAAGCGGGGACACAGCTGGACACAGAGCTGTACACAGCGGGACACAGCGGGGACACAGTGGGACACATCGGTGACACAGCCGGACACAGTGGGGACACAGCATTGGTCACAGCGGGACACAGCGGGGGACATAGCCGGACAAAGCGGGGGACACAGCAGGGGACACAGCGGGACACAGTGGGGACACAGCTGGACGCTGCGGGGAACACAGCGGGACACAGCAGGGGACACAGCGGGACACAGCTGGTACACAGCCGGACACACCGGGATACACAGCGTGGGACACAACGGGACACAGAGGGGGACACAGAGGGAAACAGAGGGACACAGCAAGGACAACGCTGGGGACACAGCGGGGACACAACTGGGGACACAGCGGGACACAGCGGGTGACTCAGCAGGACACAGCAGGGGACACAACGGGACACAGCATGGGATACAGCGGGGGACACAGCGGGACACAGCGGGGGATAGAGAGGGGGACACAGCGGGACACATAGGGGATCACAGCGAGGACACAACTGGACCCAGCGGGACACAGCAGGGGAAACAGCGGGACACAGCAGGGGACAGAGCGGGACACAGCTTGGTACACAGCGGGACACAGCGGGGACACAACGGGACTCTGCGGGGGACACAGCGTGACACAGCTGGACACAGCGGGGACACAGCAGGGACACAGCGGGACTCAGCGGGGGACACAGCAGTACACAGCGGGACAAAGCGGGACACAGCGGGGGACACAGCGGGTCACAGAGGGGACATG
>NW_012304702.1:0-2905 GCF_000151885.1 Dipodomys ordii
TCCCCCGCTTTGTCCCGCGGTGACCAATGCTGTGTCCCTCGCTGTGTCCGGCTGTGTCCCTGATGTGTCCCGCTGTGTCGCTGCTGTATCCCCGCTGTGTCCCGCTCTGTACCCCGCTGTGTCCAGCTGTGTCCCCGCTCTGTCCCGCTGTGTCCACCACTGTGTCCCGATGTGTCCCCTGCTGTGTCCCCCGCTGTGTCCCACTGTGTCCCCCACTGTGTCCCGCTGTGTCTCCTGCTGTCTGCCGCTCTGTCCCCCGCTGTATCTCAAGCTTTGTCTCCACTGTGTCCCGCTGTGTCCCGCTGTATCCCCCCTATGTCCCGTTGTATCCCCAGCTGTGTACCTCGCTGTGTCCCGCTGTGTCCCCACTGTACCGACTCTGTGTCCCTCTGTGTCCTTGCTGTGTGCCCTGCAGTGTCCCGTTCTGCCCCGCTGTGTCCCCCACTATGTCCCGCTGTGTTCCGCTTTGTCCCACACTGTGTTCTGCTGTGTTCCGCATTGTCCCCCTCTGTTTCCCTGCTGTGCCCCGCTGTGTCCAGCTGTATCCCGCTGTGTCCCGCTGTCTCACGCTGTGTCCCCCGCAGAGTCCCGCTGTGTCCCCGCTGTGTCCCACTGTGTCCTTGCTGTGTCCCTTGGTGTGTCCCACTTTGTCCCCCCTGTGTCCGCCACTGTGTCCCGCTGTATACCCCGCTGTGTCCCGCTTTGTCCGCAGCTGTGTCCCCGCTGTGTCCCCCGCGTTGTCCTCGATGTGTCCCTCTGTTTCCCTCTCTGTCCCCTGCTGTGTCCCGTTGTGTCCCCTGCTGTGTCCCCCGCTGTGTTCCGCTGTGTACCACGTGGTGTCCCCCGCAGTGTCCAGCTGTGTCCCCGCTGTGTCCCGCTGTGTCCCCCGCTTTGTCCCGCTCTGTGCTTCCGCAGTGTCCCCGCTTTGTCCTGCTGTGTCCCACTGTGTCCCGTGTTGTCCCGCTTTGTCCCCCACTGTGTCCCCAGCTGAGTCCCATCTGTGTCCCCCGCTGTGTCCCGCTGTGTCCCGCTATGTCCCCCACTATGTCCCCGCAGTGTCCCCTCTGTGTCCCTGCTATGTCCCGCTGTGTCCTCGCTGTGTCACCCGCTGTCTACTGCTTTGTCCCCCGCTGTGTCGCGCTGTGTCCTCGCTGTGTCCCCCGCTGTGTCCTGCTGTGTCCCCGCTGTGTCCCCCACTGTGTCCCCCTGTGTCCCTGCAGTGTCAACGCTGTGTCCCGCTGTGCACCCCGCTGTGTCCAGCTTTGTCGCCGCTGTGTCCCCCGCTCTGTCCCGCTCTGTCTCCCACTGTGTCCCGCTGTGTCCCCCGCTGTGTCCCGCTGTGTCCTCGCTGTGTTCCCCGCTGTGTCCCGCTGTGTACCCCTCTGTGTCCCCCTCTGTGTCCCCTGTGTCCCTCGCTGTGTCCCGCTTTGTCCCGCTGTGTACTGCTGTGTCCTCACTGAGTCCCCCGTTGTGTCCCCCAGTGTCCCACTGTGTCCCCGCTATGTCCCGCTGTGTCCCGCTGTGTCCCCGCTTTTTCCCCGCTGTGTCACGGTGTGTACCCCGCTGTGTCCAGCTGTGTCCCTGCTCTGTCCCGCTGTGTCCACCACTGTGTCCCGCTGTGTCCCCTGCTGTGTCCCCCGCTGTGTCCCACTGTGTCTCCCGCTGTGTCCCGCTGTGTCCCCCGCGGTCTCCCGCTCTGTCCCCCGCTGTGTCTCAAGCTTTGTCCCCGCTGTGTCCCGCTGTGTCCCGCTGTGTCCCGTTGTGTCCCCAGCTGTGTACCTCATTGTGTCCTGCTGTGTCCCCACTGTACCGACGCTGTGTCCCGCTGTGTCCTCGCTGTGTTCCCCGCTGTGTCCCGCTGTGTCCCCCGCTGTGTTTCCCGCTGTGTCCCGCTGTGTCCCCCACTGTGTCCCGCTGTGTTCTGCTTTGTCCCCTGCTATGTCCCTGTTGTGTCCCCGCTGTGTCCAGCTGTGTCCCGCTGTGTCCCACAGTGTCCCCCACTGAGCCCTGCTGTGTCTCCGCTGTGTCCCGCTGTGTCCTTGCTGTGTCACCTGCTGTGTCCCGCTTTGCCACCCCTGTGTCCGCCGCTGTGTCCCGCTGTGTCCCCAGCTGTGTCCCCGTGTGTCCCCCACGTTGTCCTCGCTGTGTCCCTCTGTTTCCCTCTGTGTCCCCGCTGTGTCCCGTTGTATCCCCCCCGCTGTGTACACCGCTGTGTCCCGCTGTGTACCACGCTGTGTCCCGCTGTGTCCCCCGCAATGTCCAGCTGTGTCCCCGCTGTGTCTTGCTGTGTCCCCTGCTGTGTCCCCCGCTGTGTCCGGCTGTGTCCCCCGCTGTGTCCCGCTGGGACCAGTGCTGTGTCCCTGCTGTGTCCGGCTGTGTCCCCAATGTGTCACGCTGTGTCCCTGCTGTGTCCCCGCTGTGTACCGCTGTGTACCACTCTGTGTCCAGCTGTGTCTCCGCTCTGTCCCGCTGTGTCCTGCTGTGTCACCCGCTGTGTCCGACTGTGTCACGCTGTGTCCCGCTCTGTCCCCGATGTGTCCAGCTGTGTCCCGATGTGTCCCCTGCTGTATCCCCCGCTGTGTCTCGCTGTGTCACCCGCTGTGTCCCGCTGTGTCCCCCGCTGTCTCCCGATCAGTCCACCGCTGTGTCACAAGCTTTGTCCCCGCTGTGTCCCGCTGTGTCCTGCTGTGTCCTCCCTGTGTCCCCGCATTGTCCCCGCTGTGTCCCGCTGTGTCCCCCGCTGAGCCCCGCTGTGTCCCCGCTGTGTCCCGCTGTGTCCTTGCTGTGTCACCTGCTGTGTCCCGCTGTGTCCTCGCTGTGTCCCCCGATGTGTCCCTTTGTGTCCCCAGCTGTGTAACCCGCTGTGTCCCGATGTGTTCTCGCTGTATTCCCCTCTTTGTCCCAA
>NW_012304703.1:0-2905 GCF_000151885.1 Dipodomys ordii
CGCTGTGCACCGCTGTGTCTCCTGGCTGTGTCCCGCAGTGTCCCCGCTGTGTCCCGCTGTGTCCTACTGTGTCCCGTAGTGTCCTGCTTTTTTCCCTCTATGTCCCCTGCTGAGTCCCCTCTGTGTCCCCGCTGTGTCCAGCTTTGTCCTCGCTGTGTCCTCTGCTGTCTCCCGCTTTGTCCCACGCTGTGTCCTACTGTGTCCCACTGTGTCCCACTGTGTCCCCGCTGTGTCCCGTTGTGTCCCGCTGTGTCCCCGCTGTGTGCCCGCTGTGTCCCTCTGTGTACCCCGCTGTGTCCCGGTGTGTCCCGCTGTGTCCTTGCTGGGTCCCATGCTGTGTCCCGCTGTGTCCCGCTGTGTCCCGCTGTGTCCCTGCTGTGACCCTCTCTGTTCCCGCTGTATTGACGCTGTGTCCCGGTGTGTCCCGCTGTGTCCGCACTGTGTTTCCGGCTGTGTCCCGCTGTGTACCCCTCTGTGTCCCGCTGTGTCCCGCTGTGTACTGCTGTGTCCCCCGCTGAGTCCTGCTGTGTCCCAATGTGTCCTCGCTCAGTCCCCCGCTGTGTACCTCTGTGTCCTTCCTGTGTCCCACGCTGTGTCCCGCTGTGTCCCCGCTGTGTCCCCCGCTGTGTCCCGCTCTGTCCTTGCTGTGTCCCCCGCTGTGTGCCGCTGTGTCCTTGCTGTTTCCCCGCTGTGTCCCTGCTGTGTCCCTCTGTGTACCCCGCTGTGTCCAGCTTTGTACCCGCTGTGGCTCGCTGTGTCCCACGCTCTGTCCCACACTGTGTCCCGCAGTGTCCCCCACTGTGTCCCCCTGGGTCCCCCGCTTTGTCCCGCTGTGTCCCCCGCTGAGTCCCCGCTGTGTCCCACTGTGTCCCGCTGTGTCCGGCTGTGCCCCCACTGTGTCCCGTTGTGTGCAAAGCTGTGTACCACGCTGTGTAACGCTGTGTCCCCGCTGTATCGACGCTGTGTCCCGCTGTGTCCTCGCTGTGTTTCCCGCTGTGTCCCGCTGTGTCCCCCGCTGTGTCCTTGCTGTGTCCCCTGCTGTGTCCCGCTGTGTCCTCACTGGGTCCCCAACTGTGTCCCGCTGTGTCCCCTGCTGGGTCCCGCTGTGTCCGGCTGTGTCCCACTGTGTCCGCGCTGTGTCCCCTTGTGTCCCGCTGTGTCCCCGCTGTGTGCCCACTGTGTCCCGCTGATTCCACTGCTGTGTCCCGCTGAGTCCCCTGATCTCTCCCCTGTGTCCACCGCTATGTCCCGCTGTTTCCCCCGCTGTGTCCCGCTGTGTCCTCGCTGGGTCCCCCGCTGTCTCCCGCTCTGTCCCCCGCTGTGTCTCACGCTTTGTCCCCGCTGTGTCCCACTGTGTTCCGCTGTGTCCCACTGTGCCCCCACTGTGTCCCGTTGTGTCCATAGCTGTGTACCACGCTGTGTAACGCTGTATCCCCGCTGTATCGACGCTGTGTCCCGCTGTGTCCCTCAGTGTCACCCGCTGTGTCCCCCGCTGTGTCCTCGCTGTGTTCCCCGCTGTGTCCCGCTGTGTCCTCGCTGGGTCCCCCGCTGTGTCCCACTGTGTCCCCCTCTGTGTCCCGCTGTGTCCCGCTCTGTCCCTGCTGTGTCCCGCTGTGTCCTGCTGTGTCCTCGCTGTGTCCCCCGCTGTCTCCCGCTCTGTCCCCCGTTACGTCTCACGATTTGTCCTCGCTGTGTCCCACTGTGACCCGCTCTGCCCCCACTGTGTCCCGTTGTGTCCACAGATGTGAACCAGTCTGTGTAACGCTGTATCCCCGCTGTATCGACGCTGTGTCCCGCTGGGTCCCGCTGGGTCCTCGCTGGGTCCCCAACTGTGTCCCACTGTGTCCTCGCTGGGTCCTCCGCTGTGTCCCGCTGTGTCCCGCGCTGTGTCCCGCTGTGTCCCGCTCTGTCCCGCTCTGTCCCTGCTGTGTCCCGCTGTGTACTGCTGTGTCCTCGCTGTGTCCCCCGCTGTCTCCCGCTCTGTCCACCACTGTGTCTCACGATTTGTCCTCGCTGTGTCCCTCTGTGTCCCGCTCTGTCCCGCTGTGCCCCCACTGTGTCCCATTGTGTCCACAGATGTGTACCACGCTGTGTAAGGCTGTATCCCAGCTGTATCGACGCTGGGTCCCGCTGGGTCCCGCTTGGTCCTCGCTGGGTCCACCGCTGTGTCCTCGCTGTGTTCCCCGCTGTGTCCTGCTGTTTCCTCGCTGGGTCCCCCACTGTGTCCCGCTGTGTCCCTCGCTGTGTCCCGCTGTGTCCCGCTCTGTCCCTGCTGTGTCCCGCTGTGTCCTGCTGTGTCCTCGCTGTGTCCCCCGCTGTCTCCTGCTCTGTCCCCCGCTACGTCTCACAATTTGTCCTCGCTGTGTCCCACTGTGTCCTGCTGTGCCCCCACTGTGTCCCGTTGTGTCCACAGATGTGTACCACGCTGTGTAACGCTGTAACCCCGGTGTATCGACGCTGTGTCCCGCTGGGTCCCGCTGTGTACTCGCTGTGTTCCCCACTGTGTCCCGCAATGTCCCCCTCTGTGTCCCCCGCTCTGTCCTCACTGTGTCCCCCGCTGTGTCCCGCTGTGTCCTCGCTGGGTCCTCCGCTGTGTCCCGCTGTGTCCCCCGCTGTGTCCCGCTGTGTCCTCGCTGGGTACCCCGCTGTGTCCCGCTGTGTCCTCGCTGGGTCCCCCGCTGTGTCCTGCTGTGTCCTCGCTGTGTCCCCCGCTGTGTCCCGCTGTGTCTTCGCTGGGTCCCCCGCTGTGTCCCGCTGTGTCCCGCTCTGTCCCTGCTGTGTCCCGCTGTGTCCTGCTGTGTCTTCGATGTGTCCCCTGCTGTCTCCCGCTCTGTTCCCCGCTTCGTCTCACGATTTGTCCTCAGTGTGTCCCACTGTGTCCCGCTGTGTCCCGCTGTGCCCCCAC
>NW_012304704.1:0-2905 GCF_000151885.1 Dipodomys ordii
GCGGGGACAAAGCGTGAGACACAGCGAGGGACAGAGCTTTGAGACAGTAGGGAACACAGCGAGGACACAGCGGGACACAGCGGGACACAGCGTCGATACAGCGGGGACACAGAGTTACACAGCATAGTACACATCTCTTTACACAACGGGAAACAGTGGGGGCACAGCCGGACACAGCGGGACACAGTGGGACACAGCGGGGACAAAGCGTGAGACACAGCATGGGACAGAGAGGGAGACAGCAGGGGACACAGCGAGGAAACAGCGGGACACAGCGGTGACACAGCGGGGACTCAGCGGGGGACACAGCGGGACACAGCGGGGGACACAGCGGGACACAGCGGGAGACACAGCGAGGACCCAGTGGAACACAGCGGGACACAGCGTAGATACAGCGGGCACACAGCGTTACACAGCGTGGTACACAGCTGTGGACACAATGAAATACAGTGGGGGCACAGCGGGACACTCGGGACACAGTGGGACACAGCGGGGACAAAGCGTGAGACACAGCGGGGGACAGAGCGGGAGACAGCGGGGGACACAGCGAGGACACAGAGGGACACAGCGGGGACTCAGCGGGGGACACAGCGGGAGACAAAGAGGGACACCACGGAACACAGCGGGACACAGTGGGAAACAGCAGTGACCCTGCGGGGACACAGTGGGACACAGCTGGGGACACAGCGGGACACAGATGGGGACAGAGCGGGAAACACAGGAGGACAGAGCGTGGGACACAGCGAGACACAGCAGGGACAAAGCTGGACACAGCGGGGTACACAGAGGAACACAGCGGGGACGCAGCGGGGAAACAGCTTGACACAGCAGGACACAGCGGGACACAGCGGGGGACACAGCGGGGGACAAAGCGGGACACAGCAGGGAACACAGCGAGGACACAGCGGGACACAGCGGGGGACACAGCGAGGACACAGCGGGGGACACAGCGGGACACAGTGGGGAACACAGCAAGGACACAACGGCACCCAGCAGGACACAGCGTCGATACAGCGGGGACACAGGGTTTCACAGCGTGGTACCCAGCTGTGGACACAACGGGACAGAGTGGGGGCACAGCGAGACACAGCGGGACACAGCGAGGACACAGCGGGACACATTGTTGACACAGCGGGGAAAACAGCAGGACAAAGCAGCGGACACAGCGGGGGACACAGCGCGACACAGCAAGACATAGCATGGACACAGCAGTAGACACATCGAGACATAGCGGGGGACACAGCTGGGGACACAACGGGACACAGCGGTGGACACAGCGAGGACAAAGCAGGACCCACCGGGACTCAGCGGGGGACACAGCGAGGACACAGCAGGACACAGCGGGGGACACAGCGAGGACACAGCGGGGGACACAGCGGGACACAGCGGGGAACACAGCGAGGACACAGCGGGACACAGCGGGACACAGCGTTGATACAGCGGGCACACAGCGTTACACAGCGTGGTACTCAGCTGTGGACACAACGGGACACAGTGGGGGCACAGCCAGACACAGCGGGACACAGTGGGACACAGCGTTGACAAAGCGTGAGACACAGCGAGGGACAGAGCGGGAGACAGCGGGGAACACAGGGAGGACACAGCGGGACACAGCGTCGATACAGCGGGGACACAGCGTTACACAGTGTAGTACACATCTGTTTACACAACGAGACACAGTGGGGGCACAGCCGGACACAGCGGGACACAGTGGGACACAGCGGGGACAAAGCGTGAGACACAGCAGGGGACAGAGAGGGAGACAGCAGGGGACACAGCGAGGAAACAGCGGGACACAGCGGTGACACAGCGGGGACTCAGCGGGGGACACAGCGGGACACAGCGGGGGACACAGCGGGACACAGTGGGGGACACAGCGAGGACCCAGCGGGACCCAGCGGGACACAGAGTAGATACAGCGGGCACACAGCGTTACACAGCGTGGTACACAGCTGTGGACACAACGAAATAAAGGTGGGGGCACAGCGGAACACAGTGGGACACAGTGGGACACAGCGGGGACAAAGCGTGAGACACAGCGGAGGACAGAGCGGGAGACAGCGGGGGACACAGCGAGGACACAGCGGGACACAGCGGGGACTCAGCGGAGGACAGAGCGGGAGACAAAGAAGGACACCACGGAACACAGCGGGACACAGCGGGAAACAGCAGTGATACTGCGTGGACACAGTGGGACACAGCGAGGGACACAGCGGGACACAGGGGGGACAGAGCAGGACACAGTGGGGGACAGAGCGTGGGACACAGCGAGACACAGCGGGGACAAAGCTGGTCACAGCGGGGTACACAGAGGGACACAGCGGGGACTCAGCAGGGAAACAGCGTGACACAGCAGGACACAGCGGGACACAGCGGGGGACACAGCAAGGACACAGCGGCACACAGCATGGGACACAGCAAGGACACAGTGGGACATAGCGGGGGACACAGCGGGACATAGCGGGGGACACAGCGGGGGACACAGCAGGACACAGCGGGGACACAGGGAGGACACAGCGGGACACAGCGGGGGACAGAGCGAGGACACATTGGGACACATTGGGACACAGCGGGACTCAGCGGGGGACACAGCAGTACACAGCGGGACACAGCGGGGACACAGCAGAGACACAGCGGGGGACACAGCGGGACACAGCGGGGGACACAGGGATGACACAGCGGTACCCAGCGGGACCCAGCCTCGATACAGCAGGGACACGCGGAACACAGTGGGGTACACAGCTGGGGACACAGCGAGGACACAGAGGGACACAGCGGGACACAGCGGGGACACTGCGGGAACATAGCAGGACACAGCAGGGTACAGCGGGACACAGCTGGGGACACAGCGGGGACAAAGCGGGACACAGTGGAACACAGCGTGAGACAAAGCGGGAGATAGCAG
>NW_012304705.1:0-2905 GCF_000151885.1 Dipodomys ordii
GTCTCGCTGTGTCCCGCTGTGTCCTCGCTTCTTCCCATGCTGTATTAAGCTGTGTCCTCCCTGTGTCCCCCGCTGTGTCCCGCTGTATCCCCCGCTGTGCCCCGCAGTGTCCCGCTATGTCCCGCTCTGTCCCCCACTGTGTCTCCCGCTGAGTCCTCTATGTGTCGCCGCTGTGTTCCGCTGTGTCCTCGCTGTGTCCCCTGCTGTCTCCCGCTTTGTCCCACGCTGTGTCCCACTGTGTCCCGCTGTGTCCTCGCTGTGTCCCCTGCTGTGTCCTGCTGTGTTCCCGCTGTGTCCCAAGCTGTGTCCCGCTGTGTCCCGCTGTGTGCCCCGCAGTGTCCCGCTGTGTCCCTCGCTGTGTCTCGCTGTGTCTATTGCTGTGTCCCCACTGTGTCCCGCTGTGTCTCGCTGTGTCCCGCTGTTATCCTCGCTGTTTCCCACGCTGTGTTCTGCTGTGTCCTCGCTGTGTCACCCGCTGTGTCCCGTTGTGTCCCCAGCTGTGTACCCCACTGTGTCCCGCTGTGTCCCCACTGTATCGACGCTGTGTCCCACTGGGTCCCGCTGTGTCCTCCCTGTGTTCCCCACTGTGTCCCGCTGTGTACCCCTCTGTGTCCCTCGCTGTGACCCGCTGTGTCCCGCTGTGTACTGCTGTGTCCCCCGCTGTGTCCCGCTGTGTCCCCGCTGTGTCCCAATGTGTCCACGCTGTGTCCCGCGCTGGGTCTCGCTGGGTCCCCCATGTTTCCCCCGCTGTGTCCCGCTGTGTCCGGCTGTGTCCCCCGCTGTGTCCCCAGCTGTGTCCCCCGCAGTGTCAGCGCTTTGTCCCGCTGTGTCCTCGCTGTGTCCCCCGCTGTCTCCCGCTCTGTACCCCGCTGTGTCTCAAGCTTTGTCCCCACTGTGTCCCACTGTGTCCCGCTGTGCCCCCACTGTGTCCCGTTGTGTTCACAGCTGTGTACCACGCTGTGTACCGCTGGGTCCCGCTGTGTCCTCGCTGTGTTCCCCGCTGGGTCCCGCAGTGTCCCCCCTGTGTGCCCCGCTGTGTCCCACTGTGTCCCGCTGTGTCCCTATGTGTCCCACGCTTTGTCCCCCTGTGTCCCCGCAGTTTCCCCGCTGTGTCCCGCTGTTTCCCACTGTGTTCTGTGGTGTCCCGCTTTGTCCCCCGCTGTGTCCCACGGTGAGTCGCCACTGTGTCCCCGCTTTGTCCCGCTGAGTCCTCCATGTGTCCCCCGCTGTGTCCCGCTGTGTCCGGCTGTGTCCCCCGCTGTGTCCCCTGCTGTGTCCCGGCAGTGTCAGCGCTGTGTCCCCACTGTGTCCTCTCTGTGTCCTCGCTGTGTTCCCCACTGTGTCCCGCTGTTTACCCCTCTGTGTCCCCCGCTGTGTCCCGCTGTGTCCCGCTGTGTACTGCTGTGTCCCCCGCTGAGTCCCGCTGTGTCCCCGCTGTGTCCCAATGTGTCCTCGCTGTGTCCCGCGCTGGGTCCCGCTGTGTCCCCCCTGTGTCCCCCGCTGTGTCCCGCTGTGTCCCGCTGTGTTTCCAGCTGTGTCCTCTGCTCTGTCCCACTGTGTCCCCCTCTGTGTCCTGCTGTGTCCCGCTCTGTCCCCCCTGTGTCTCCCGCTGTGTCCTGCTGTGTCGTCGCTGTGTCCCCAGCTGTGTCCCGCTGTGTCCACACTGTGTTCCCCGTGTGTCCTGCTGTGTACCCCGCTGTGTCCCGCTGTGTCACGCTGTGTCCCGCTCTTTCTCCACTGTGTCCCGGTGTGTCCCGCTGTGTCCCTGCTGTGTGCCCGGTGTGTCCCGCTGTGTACCACGCTTTGTCTAGCTGTGTCACTGCTGTGTCCCGCTGTGTACTGCTGTGTCCCCCGCTGAGTCCCGCTGTGTCCCCGCTGTGTCCCATTTTGTCCTCGCTGTATCCCCCCCTGTGTCCCGCTGTGTCCCCCCTGTGTCCTCCGCTGTGTCCCGCTGAGTTCCTCTGTGTCCCCTGCTGTGTCCCCCGCTCTGTCCCACTGTGTGCCCCTCTGTGTCCCGCTGTGTCCTTCTGTGTACTACAGTGTCCCCCGCTGAGTCCCGCTGTGTCCCTCCTGTGTCCCAATGTGTCTTCGCTGTGTCCCCCGCTGTTTCCCCCTCTGTACCCCGCTGTGTCCCGCTGTGTCCACTGCTGTGTCCACATTGTGTCCCGCTGTTTCCCCCGCTGTGTCGCGCTGTGTCGTCACTGTGTCCCACTGTGTCCTTGCTGTGTCCACTGTGTGTCCCGCAGTGTACCCCGCTGTGTCCCCCGTGTGTCCCGCTGTGTACCCCGGTGTTTCCCGCTGTGTCACGCTTTGTCCCGCTCTTTCCCCACTGTGTCCCGTTGTATCCCGGCTGTGTGCCCGCTGTGTTCCAATGTGTAATCTGCTGTGTCTCGCTTTGTACCCGTTGTGTCTCGCTGTGTCCCCCGCTCTGTCCCCCGCTGTGTCCCGCCTTGTCCCCCTCTGTGTCCCGCTGTGTCCTGCTGTGTCCCCCGCTGTGTCCCGCTGTATCCACGCAGTGTCCCGCTTTATCCCACTGTGTCCCGCTGTGTTCCGTGTTGTCCCGTTTGTGCACCTCAGTGTCCCCCGCTGTGTCCCAACTGTGTCCCCGCTGTGTCCCGCTGTGTCCTCGATGTGTCCCCTGCTGTGTCCTGCTCTGTTCCCCGCTGTGTCGCCCACTTTGTCCCAACTGTGCCGCGCTGTGTCCCGCTGTGTCCCGCTGTATCCCGCTATGTCCCCCACTATGTCCCGTTGTGTCCCCAGCTGTGTACCCCGCTGTGTCCCGCTGTGTCCCCGCTGTATTGAAGCTATGTCCCGCTGGGTCCCGCTGTGTCCTCTTTGTGTACCCCGCTGTGTCCCACTGTGTCCCCCGCTGTGTCCCTCGCTGGGTTCCGCTGTGTCCCACTGT
>NW_012304706.1:0-2904 GCF_000151885.1 Dipodomys ordii
TCTTCTTCTTCTTCTTCTTCTTCTTCTTCTTCTTCTTCTTCTTCTTCTTCTTCTTCTTCTTCTTCTGCTTCTCCCGCTTCTGCTTCTTCTGCTTCTCCTGCTTGTCCTTCTCGTTCTGCTTCTCCTTCTCCTTCTTCTGCTTCTCTTTCTGCTTCTTCTTCTGCTTCTTCTGATTCTCCAACTTCTCCTTCTTCTTCTCCTTCTGTTTCTGCTTCTCTTTCTGCTTCTGCATCTCCTTCTGCTTCACCTTCTGCTGCTCCTTCTCCTTCTTCTGTGTCTCCCTCTGCTTCTGCTTCTTATGCTTCTTCTTTTTCTTCTGCTTCTGCTTCTCCTGCTTCTTATGCTTCTACTGCTTCTTCTGCTTCTGCTTCTTCTGCTTCTTCTGGTTCTACTTCTCTTTCTGCTTCTGCTTCTCCTACTTCTTTTTCTGCTTCTTCTGCTGCTTCTCCTTCTGCTGCTTCTTCTAGTTCTTCTTCTGCTTCTCTTTTTGCTTCTCCTTCTGCTTCTGCTTCTGCTTCTTCTGCTTCTCTTGCCTGAATTTCTGGTTCTACTTCTTCTGCTGCTTCTCCTTCTGCTTCTGCTTCTACTTCTGCTTCTGTTTCTGCTTCTTCTGCTTCTTCTCTATCGGCTTCTCCTGCTTCTGCTTCTTGTGCTTCTCCTGCTTCTCTTTCTACTTCTCATTCCGCTTCTGCTTCTCCTTCTGCTTCTGCTTCTCCTCCTTCTCCTTCTCCTACTTCTGCTTCTCCTTCAGCTTCTGTTTCTTCTGCTTCTCCTGCTTCTTCTTCTTCATCTCCTTCTTCTTGTGCTTGTCCTTATGCTTCTTCTTCTGCTTCTCTTTCTCCTTCTCCTTCTCCTTCTTTTCTTCTCCTTTTGCTTCTGCTTCTTCTTCTTCTCCTTCTTCTCCTTCTGCTTCTGCTTCTTCTGCTTCTCCTGCTTCTTCTTCTGCATCTTCTTCTGCTTCTCCTTCTCCTTCTTCTGCTTCTCCTTCTGATTCTTCTTCTTCTGCTTTACCTGCTTCTCTTTCTGCTTCTCCTTCTGTTTCTCCTTCTCCTTCTTGTTCTTCTGCTTTTCCTTCTGCTTCTCGTTCTGCTTCTGCTACAACTGCTACGGCTTCTAATTCTTCTGTTTCTTCTGCTTCTCCTTCTGCTTTTGATTCTCTTTCTGCTTCTGCTTCTCCTTCTGCTTCTCATTCTGCTTCTCCAGATTCTGCTTCTTCTGCTTCTCCTGCTTCTCCTTCTGCTTCAGGTTCTGCTTCTGCTTCTTCGGATTCTTATGCTTCTGCTTCTCCTGCTTCTGCTTCTTCTGCTTCTCCTACTTCTCTTTCTGCTTCTCCTTCTGTTTCTGCTTCTCCTTCTGCTTCTGCTTCTTGTCTTTCTCCTGTTTCTTCTGCTTCTGCTTCTCCTGTTTCTGCATCTCCTGCTTCTCCTTCTGCTGCTCTTTCTGCTTCTCCTGCTGCTTTTCTTTCTCCTGCTCCTTCTTCTGCTTCTCTTTCTGCTTCTCCTTGTGTTTCGCCTTCTCCTTGTTCTTCTGCTTTTCCTTCTGCTTCTCCTTCTGCTTCTGCATCTTCTGCTTCTTCTGCTACTGCCTCTGTTTCTTCAGTTTCTTCTGCTTCTCCTTCTGCTTTTGCTTCTCTTTCTGCTTCTGCTTCTCCTTCTGCTTCTCCAGATTCTGCTTCTTCTGCTTCTCCTGCTTCTCCTTCTGCTTCAGGTTCTGCTTCTGCTTCTTCGGCTTCTTCTGCTTCTGCTTCTCCTGCTGCTGCTTCTTCTGCTTCTCCTGCTTCTCTTTCTGCTTTTCCTTCTGTTTCTGCTTCTCCTTCTGCTTCTGCTTCTTCTCCTTCTGTTTCTTCTGCTTCTGCTTCTCCTGCTTCTCGTGCTGCTTCCCTTTCTGCTTCTCCTTCTCCTTCTTCTGCTTCTCCTTCTGCTTCTGCTTCAATTTCTCCTTCTGCTTCTCATTCTGCTTCTGCGTCTTCTGTTTCTTCTGCTTCTCCTGCTTCTGACTCTCCTGCTTCTCCTACTTCTCGTGCTGCTTTTCCTTCTGCGTCTCTTTCTGCTTCTGCTTATCCTTTTGCTTCTCCTACTCCTAATCCTTGTCTCTCGCCTTCTCCGACTTCTTCTTCTTCTCCCTCTCTTGCTGATTCTGCTTCTGCTTATTCTATTACTGTTTCTTCTGCTTCTGCTTCAGATGGTGCTTCTTCTGTTTCTCCTTCTGCTTCAGATTATGATTCTGCTTCTTCGGCTTCGCCTGTTTCTTCTGCTTCTGCTTCTCCTACTTCTTCTGCTTCTCCTGCTTCTCTTTCTGCTTCTCCTTCTGCTTCTGCTTCTCCTTCTGCTTCTGCTTCTGCTCTTCTCCTTCTTCTGTTTCTTTTGCTTCTGTTTCTTCTGCTTCTTCTTTCTGTTTCTTCTCATGCTACCTCTGCTTCTCCTTCTTCTCCTTCTCTTTCTGCTTCTACTTCTGCTTCTTCTGATTCTCCTGCTTCTCCTTCTTGTTCTCCTTCTGTTTCTTCTTCTCATTCTGCTTCTGCTTCTCCTCCTGCTGCACCTTCTCCTTATCCTTCTTCTGATTCTCCCCCTGCTTCTTCTTCTGCTTATTTTGCTTATTCTTTTTCTTCTGCTTCTGCTTCTCCTGATTTTTCTTCTTCTGCTTCTACTGCTTCTCCTTACGCTTCTCCTTATGCTGCTGCTTCTTCTTCTTTTTCGTCTTCTTCTTCATCATCTTCTTCTCTTTCGTCTGCTTCTGCTTTTCCTGCTTCTTCTGCTTCTACTGCTTCTCTTTCTGCTTCTCTTTCTGCTTCTGCTTCTCCTTCTGCTTCTCCTATTGCTTCTGCTGCCCTTCCTTCTCCTTCTCCTTTTCCTCCTTCTGCTTCTCCTTAAGGTTCTGCTTCTCTTTCTGCTTCTGCTTCTTCTG
>NW_012304707.1:0-2904 GCF_000151885.1 Dipodomys ordii
GCTGCTGCTTCTTTGCTCTGCTCTCCTCTCTCTGCTGTCATCTGATCTCATGTGCTCTCTGCTTTCCTGCTTCTCCTCTTCTACTCCTTCTGCATCTCATCTGTTTCTCCTTCTGCTTCCCCATCTTCTTCTCGATCTTCTGCTTTAATTTCTACTTCTAATTCTCTTTCGGCTTCTGCTTCTTCTGCTTCTCCTTCTGCTTCTTCTGCATCTGCTTCTCCTTCTCCTCTTCCTTTTTCTTCTTCTCCTTCTTCTTCTCCTTCTTCTCTTTCTTCTTCTTCTTCTTCTTCTTCTTCTTCTTCTTCTTCTTCTTCTTCTTCTTCTTCTTCTTCTTCTTCTTCTTCTTCTTCTTCTTCTTCTTCTTCTTCTTCTTCTTCTATTTCTGCTTTTCTTTCTTCTTCTCCTACTCCCTCTTCTGTTTCTCCTTGTGCTTCTGCTTCTCCTTCTGCTTCTTCTGTTTCTTCGGTTTTTGTTTCTCCTGCTCCTTCTTCTTCTGCTTCTCCTGCTTCTCCTTCTCCTTCTCCTTCAATTTCTTCTTCTTCTTCTTCTCATTCAGCTTCTGCTTCTGCTTCTCCTGCTTCTGCTCCTTCTGCTTCTCCTGCTTCTCCTTCTGCTTCTCATTCTGCTTCTCCTTCTGCTTCTCTTACTCCTAATCCTTCTCTTTCTCCTTCTCCTTCTCGTTCTTCTGCTTTTCTTTCTGCTTCTCCTTCTGCTTCTGCTTCTGTTTCATCTGCTACTGCTTCTGCTTATTCTGTTTCTTCTGCTTCTCCTTTTGCTTTTGATTCTCTTTCTGCTTCTGCTTCTCCTTCTGCTTCTCCTTCTGCTTCTCCTCCTTCTCCTTCTGCTTCTAATACTTGTGCTTCTCCTTCTGTTCTTCTGCTTCTCCCGCTTCTCCTTCTGCTTCTCATTCTGCTTCTCCAGATTCTGCTTCTTCTGCTTCTCCTGCTTCTCCTTCTGCTTCTACTTCTCCTTCCTCTGCTTCACTATCTACTTCTCCTTCTTCTGATTCTCCTGCTTCTCCTTCTTCTCCTTCTGCTTCTGCTTCTCCTTCTGCTGCTCCTTCTCCTTCTCCTTCTACTGCTACTTCATCTGCTTCTGCTTCTCCTGCTTCTGCCTCTTAGCTTCTCCTGCTTCTCTTTCTGCTTTTGCTTCTTCTTCTTCTTTTTCTCCTTCTTCTGCTTTTCCTGCTTCTTCTGCTTCTCCTGGTTCCCTTTCTGCTTCTCTTTCTGCTTCTGCTTCTCCTTCTGCTGCTGCTTCTCCTCCTTCTCCTTCTTCTCCTAATACTTCTCCTTCTGCTTCTGCTTCTTCTGCTTCTCCTGCCTCTCCTTCTGCATCTCCTTCTGCTTCTGTATCTCCTTCTGCGTCTTCTTCTGCTTCTGCTTCTCCTTCTCCATCTCCTTCATCTGCTTCTCCTTCGGCCTCTGCTACTTCTGATTTTCCTGCTTCTCCTTCTGCTTCTCCTTCTGTTTCTCTTTCTCCATCTCGTTCTTCTGCTTTTCCTTCGGCTTCTCCTTCTTTTTCTGCTTCTGGTTCTTCTGTTTCTTCTGCTCCTTCTTCTGCTTCTCCTTCTCCTTTTGCTTCTCTTTCTGCTTCTCCAGATTCTGCTTCTTCTGCTTCTCCTTCTGCTTCAGCTTCTGCTTCTGTTTCTTCGGCTTCTTCTGCTTCTGCTTCTACTGCTTCTGCTTGTTCTGCTTCTCCTGCTTCTCTTTCTGCTTCTCCTTCTGCTTCTGCTTCTCCTTCTGCTTCTGCTTCTGCTCTTCTCGTTCTTCAGTTTCTTCTGCTTCTGCTTCAACTTCTTCTTCTTCTGCTTCTCTAGCTTCTACTTCTCCTTCTTCTGCTTCTGCTTCTTCTGATTCTCCTGCTTCTCCTTCTTCTTCTCCTTCTGTTTCTGCTTCTCTTTCTGCTTCTGCTCCTCCTTCTGCTTCTGCTTCTCCTTCTCCTTCTACTTCTCCTTCTGCTTCTGCTTCTGCTTCTGCTTCTTCTGCTTCTTTGCTTCTCCTGCTTCTCCTTCTGATTTTGCTTCTGCTTCTTCTGCTTCTTCTGTTTCTTCTGTTTCTGCTTCTCTTGCTTCTGCTTCTTGTGCTTCTCCTGCTTCTGTTTCTGCTTCTCATTCTTCTTCTGCTTCTCCTTCTTCTTCTCCTTCTGCTTCTGCTTCAACTCCTTCTCCTTATGCTTCTCCTACTGCTTCTCCTTCTGCTTCTTCTCCTTTTCCTGCTTCTCCTTCTGCATCTCCTTCTGCTTCTGCTTCTCCTGCTGCTGCTTCTTCTGCTTCTCCTTCTCCTTCTTCTTCTGCTTGTCCTTCTGATTCTCCTTCTGCTTCTGCTTCTTCTGCTTTTCCTGCTTCTCCTTCTTCATCTCCTTCTGCTTCTCCTTCTGTTTCTCCTTCTGTTTCTCCTTCTCCTTCTCGTTCTTCTGCTTCTCTTTCTACTTCTACTTCTTCTGCTTCTGCTCCTGCTTCTTCTGCTTCTCCTGCTTCTGCTTCTTCTGCTTCTGCTTCTCCTTCTTCTTCTCCTCCTCCTCCTCCTCCTCCTCCTCCTCCTCCTCCTCCTTCTTCTTCTTCTTCTTCTTCTTCTTCTTCTTCTTCTTCTTCTTCTTCTTCTTCTTCTTCTTCTTTTTCTGCTTTTCTTTCTTCTTCTCCTACTCCCTCTTCTGTTTCTCCTTGTGCTTCTGCTTCTCCTTCTGCTTCTTCTGTTTCTTCGGCTTTTGTTTCTCCTGCTTCTTCTTCTTTGCTTCTCCTGCTTCTCCTTCTCCTTCTCCTTCAATTTCTCCTTCTTCTTCTTCTCATTGAGCTTCTGCTTCTCCTGCTTCCGCTCCTTCTGCTTCTCCTGCTTCTCCTTCTGCTTCTCATTTGCTTCTCCTTCTGCTTCTCTTACATCCTAATCCTTCTCTTTCTCCTTCTCCTTC
>NW_012304708.1:0-2904 GCF_000151885.1 Dipodomys ordii
TACTCAAGCGGGACACAGCGGGGACACAGCGCGTGACCCAGAGGGACACAGCGGAGACACATCGGGACACAGCGGGCCCACAGTGGAGGACAAAGAGGGACATAGCAGAGAACACAGAAGGACAAAGCGGGACACAGCGGGGGACAGAGAGGACACAGCGGGACACAGCGGGACACAGCGGGGGACACAGCAGGGGACAGCGGGGACACAACTGGGGACAACGGGGACACAGCGGGGACACAGAGCGGGACACAGTGGGGACACAGCGGGACACAGCAGGGGACACAGCGGGGACACAGAGGGACACAACGAGGGACACAGCGGGGACACAGCGGGACACAGCGAGGACACAGCGAGGGACACAGCAGGACACAGCCGGACACAGCTGGGACACAGCGGGACACAGCGGGACACAGCGGGGACACAGCTGGGACACAGCGGGGACACAGTCGGACACAGCGTGGGACACAGTGGGACACAGCGAGGACACAGCGGGACACAGCAGGACATAGGGGGACACATTGGGGACACAGCGGGACACAGCGGAACAAAGCAGGACACAGCGGGGGACACAGCGGTGACATAGCGGGACACAGTGGGGGACACAGCGGGGACACAGCGGGACACAGCAGGACATAGGGGGACACAGTGGGGACACAGCGGGACACAGCGGAACAAAGCAGGACACAGCGGGGACACAGCGGGGGACACAGCGGGGACACAGCGGGGACACAGCGGGGACACAGTGGGACATAGCGTGGGACAAAGCGGGGACACAGCAGGGACACAGCGGGACACAGCAGGACATAGGGGGACACAGTGGGCACACAGCGGGACACAGCGGGGACACAGCGGGGACACAAAGGGACACAACGGGGGACACAGCGGGGACACAGCGGGACACAGCGGGGACGCAGCGAGGGACACAGCGGGACACAGCGGGGACACAGTGGGGGACAGAGCGGGGACACAGTGGGACACAGGGGTGACACAGCGGGGACACAGTGGGGGACACAGCATGGGACAGAGAGGGACACAGCGGGACACAGCGGGACACAGCAGGGGACACAGCGGGGATACAGCAGGGGACACAGCTGGACACAGCAGGACACAGCAGGGACTCAGCGAGACACAGCGGGTACACTGCGATCACACAGCAGGACACAGCGGAGACAGATCGGGACAAAGCGGGCTCACAGCGGGGGACCCAGAGGGACACAGCGGAGAACACAGAGGGACACAGCAGGACACAGCGGGGGACAGAGGGGACAAAGCGGGACACAGCGGGACACAGCGGGGGACACAGCAGGAGACAGCGGGGACACAAATGGGGACAACGGGGACACAGCGGCGACACAGAGGGGGACAGAGTGGGGACACAGCGGGACACAGCGGGGGACACAGCATGGGACAGAGAGGGACACAGCGGGACACAGCGGGACACAGCAGGGGACACAGCGGGGATACAGCGGGGGACACAGCTGGACACAGCAAGACACAGCAGGGACTCAGCGGGACACAGCGGGTACACAGCGATGACACAGCGGGACACAGCGGAGACACATCGGGACACAGCGGGCCCACAGCGGAGGACCCAGAGGGACATAGCAGAGAACACAGAAGGACAAAGCGGGACACAGCGGGGGACAGAGGGGACACAGCGGGACACAGCGGGACACAGCGGGGGACACAGCAGGGGACAGCGGGGACACAACTGGGGACAACGGGGACACAGCGGGGACACAGAGCGGGACATAGTGAGGACACAGCGGGACAAAGCAGGGTACACAGCGGGGACACAGAGGGACACAACGGGGGACACAGCGGGACATAGCGGGACACAGCGGGACATAGGGGGGACACAGCGGGGACACAGCGGGGGACACAGCGGGATACAGCGGGGACACAGCGGGGACACAGCGGGGGACAGAGCGAGGACACAGCAGGACACAGCGGGGACAAAGTGGGGGACACAGCGGGATAGAGCGGGGACACAGAGGGGGGCACAGTGGCACACAGCGGGACACAGATGGGGACACAGCGTGAAACAGCAGGGGATACAGCGGGGACACAACGGGACACAGCAGTGGACAAAGCGATACAATGCGGGACATAGCAGGAGACACAGCGGGACACAGCTGGGGACACAGTGAGGGACACAAAGGGGGACAGCGAGGATACAGCGGGACACAGCGAGGGACAAAGCAGGGACACTGCGGGGACACAGCGGGACACAGCGGGACACAGAGGGAACACAGCAGGGACACAGCGGGACAGAGCGGAGTCACAGCAGGACACAGCGGGGACACAGCGAATACACAGTGGGACACAGCGGGGGACACAGCGGGACACAGCGGGACACAGCGAGGAAACAGCGGGTCACAGCGGGACATAGCGGGGACACAGCGGGACATAGCGGGGACACAGCGGGGACACAGCGGGGGACACAGCGGGACACAGCGGGACACAGCGGGGACACAGTGGGGACACAGCGGGGGACAGAGCGAGGACACAGCAGGACAAAGCGGGACATAATGGGGACACAGCGGGGGACATCGGGGACACACCTGGGCACAATGGGGACACAGTGGGGAATCAGAGGGGGACACAGCGGGGGACAGCAGGGACACACCGGGGGAAAACGGGGACACAGCGGGACACAATGGGGGACAGAGCAGGGGATACAGCGGGACACAGCAGGGGACAAGTGAGGAAACAGAGGGACACAGCGGGAACACAGCGGGGACACAGCGGGGGACACAGCGGGACAGGGCGGGGACACAGCGAGGACACAGCGGGGACACCGCGGGACACAGCGGAACACAGCAGGGTCACAGCGGGGACACAGCGGGAAAACACAACGAAGACACAGTAGGACACATCAGGACATAATGGGACACAGCG
>NW_012304709.1:0-2904 GCF_000151885.1 Dipodomys ordii
TGGGGGACACAGCAAAGACACAGCGGGATAGACCAGGGACCAGCGGGTTCACAGCGAACACAGCGGGGGAACACAGCGGGACACAGAAGGACACAGCGGGACACAGCAGGGGACACAGCAGGGGACAGAGCAAGGACATAGCGGGAAACAGCGAATACACAGCGAGGACACAGCGGGACACAGTGGGACACAGCGGGGGACACAGCAGTGGACACAGCGGGACACAGCGGGGGACACAGTGGGACACAGCGGGACACAGAGGGACACAGCGGGACACAGCGAGACACAGCGGAGACACAGCGGGGGACACAGCAAGGACACAGAGGGACACAGCGGGGGACAGCGGGGACACAGCCAGCCATAGCGGGACAAAGCGGGGACACAGCGGGGTAAAGCGGGGGACAGCAGGGAGACACAGTGGGACACAGCGGGACACAGCGTGGACACAGCGGGACACAGCGGGGGACACAGCGGGAACACAGCGGGGACACAGTGGTACACAGCAGGACACATCGGGAGACACAACGATACACAGAGGGGGACAGAGCGGGACACAGCGGGACACAGCAGGGGACACAGCGGGGACACAGCGGGACACAGCGGGGACACAGCAGGACACAACGGGGGACACAGCAAGGACATATTGGGATAGACCGGGGGACACAGCGGGACACAGCTGGACACAGAGGGGACACAGCGGGACACAGCGGGGACAAAGCGGAGGACACAGCAAGGACACAGCGGGGACACAGCGGAGGACACAGCAAGGACACAGCGGGATACAGCGGGACACAACGGGACACAGCGGGACACAGAGGGGACACAGCGGGTGACAGCTGGTACATACCGAGGAACAGCGACGACACAGCGGGACACAGCGGGACTCAGCAGGACACAGCGGGAGACACAGCGGGAAACAACGGGGAACACAGCGGGACACAGCGGCACACAGCAGGGACACAGCGGGTACACAGTGGGTACACAGGAGGGGACACAGTGGGACACAGCGGGACACAGCGGGACACAGCGGGGGACACAGCGGGGGACACAGCGGGGACACAGCGGGGGACAGAGCGGGACACAGAGGGGGACAAAGCGGGAGACACAGCGGGACACAGCGGGGGACACAGTGGGTCACTGCGGGACACAGTGGGGACAGAGCGGGGACATAGCAGGTGACAAAGCGAGACACCACGGGACACAGCAGGGGACAGAGCGGGGACACAGCGGAGGACACAGCGGGTGACAAAGCGAGACACCACGGGACACAACGGGACACAGCGGGACACAGCAGGACACAGCGGGGACACAGCGGGGACACAACGGGGGACACAGCAATGACACAGCGGGATAGACCGGGGGACAGAGGGGGACACAGCGGGACACAACGGGGGAACACAGCGGGGACACAGCGGGGACACAGCGGGACACAGCAGGGGACAGAGGGAATACAGCGAGGACATAGCAGGGGACAGAGCGGGACACAGCGGGCACACAGCGGGACTCAGCAGGGACACAGCGGGACACAGGAGAACAAAGTGGGGACACAGCGGGACACAGCGCGGGAGACACTGTAGGACACAGCGGGGGACACAGTGGGACACAGCAGGGGACACAGCGCGACACAGCGCGACGCAGTGCGACACAGCGGGACACAGCGGGACACGGTATGACTCAGCGAGGGACACAGCGGGACACAGCGTGGGACAGAGCGGGGGACAGAGAGGGACACAGCGGGGGACAAAGTTGGAGAGAAAGCGGAACAGAGCGGGGGACAGAGAGGGACACAGTGGGACACAGCGGGGACACAGCGGGACACAGTGGGGACAAACCGGAGGACACAGAGGGAACACAGCGGGGACACAGCTGGTCACAGAAAGGACACAGCGGGGGACACTGTGGGACACAGCGGGACACAGCGGGACACAGTGGGACACAGCGGGACACAGCGGGACACAGCGGGACACAGCGGGACACAGCGAGTGACTCAGCGAGGACACAGCATGGACACAGCGGGTCACAGTGGGGAAATAGTGGGGGACACAGCGGGGGACACAGCGGGATACAGAAGGACACAGCGAGGACACAGCGGGACACAGGAGGACACAGCAGGGACACAGCGGGGGACACAGTGGGACACAGCGGGGACACAGAGGGACTCAGTGGGGGATACAGCGGGGGACAGCGGTGACACACCGGCGGACAGCGGGGACACAGCGGGACACAGCGGGACACAGTGGGGGACACAGCGGGACACAGTGGGGGACACAGCGGGGAACACAGCCTGACACAGCGGGGGACACAGTGGGACACAGCGGGGACACAGAGGGACTCAGCGGTTACACAGCGAGGACACACCAGAGACACAGCGGGACACAGCGAGGACACAGCGGGGACACAGAGAGACACACCAGAGACACAGCGGCGACACACCGGGATACAGCAGAGACACAGCGGGACACAGCGGGGGACACAGCGGGACACAGCGGGACCCAGTGGGACCCAGCGGGGACACATCAAAGGACACAGTGGGTGACACAGCGGGGGAAACAGCGGGAAACAGCGGGGGACACAGCGGGGAAACAGCAGGACACAGCAGACACACAGCGAGGACACAGCGGGACACAGCGGGGGATACAGCGGGGGACAGCGGTGACACACCGGCGGACAGCGGGGACACAGCGGGACACAGCATACACAGCGGGGGACACAGCGGGACACAGTGGGGGACACAGCGGGGAACACAGCGGGACACAGCGGGGGACACAGTGGAACACAGCGAGGACACAGCGGGACACAGGAGCACACAGGGGGACACAGCGGGACACAGCGGGACACAGCGGGGGACAGAGCGAGGACACAGTTGGACACAGCTGGGAACACAGCGAGGACACAGCGGGACAC
>NW_012304710.1:0-2904 GCF_000151885.1 Dipodomys ordii
TTTCTCCTTCTGCTTCTGCATCTTCTGCTTCTTCTGCTACTGCCTCTGCTTCTTCTGTTCCTTCTGCTTCTCCTTCTGCTTCTCCTTCTGGTTCTCCTTCTTCTTCTCCTGCTTCTGCTTCTTCTGCTTCTCCTGCTTCTCCTACTTCTCGTGCTGCGTCTCCTTCTGCGTCTCTTTCTGCTTCTGCTTATCCTTGTGCTTCTCCTACTCCTAATCTTTCTCTTTCGCCTTCTCCTTCTTCTTCTTCTGCTTTTCCTTCTGCTTCTGCTTCTGCTTATTGTACTATTTCTGTTTCTTCTGCTTCTTCTTCACATTGTGCTTCTTCTGTTTCTCCTGCTTCAGATTCTGCTTCTGCTTCTTCGGCTTCTCCTATTTCTTCTGCTTCTCCTTCTTCTATTCTCCTGCTTCTCTTTCTGCTTCTGCTTCTGCTTCTCCTTCGGCTTCTGCTTCTGCTCTTCTCCTTCTTCTGTTTCTTTTGCTTCTGTTTCTTCTGCTTCTTCTTCTTCTGTTTCTTCTGCTTCTACTTCTGCTTCTCCTTCTTCTCCTCTTTCTGCTTCTACTTCTGCTTCTTCTGATTCTCCTGCTTCTCCTTCTTGTTCTCCTTCTGTTTCTGCTTCTCTTTCTGCTTCTGCTTCTCCTTCTGCTGCTCCTTTTCCTTCTTCTGCTTCTCCCTCTGCTTCTTCTTCTGCTTCTTTTGCTTATTCTTTTTCTTCCGCTTCTGCTTCTCCTGATTCTGCTTCTTCTGCTTCTACTGCTTCTCCTTACGCTTCTCCTTATGCTGCTGCTTCTTCTTCTTCGTCGTCGTCTTCTTCTTCTTCTTCATCTTCTTCTCTTTCGTCAGCTTCTGCTTTTCCTGCTTCTTCTGCTTCTACTGCTTCTCTTTCTGCTTCTCATTCTGCTTCTGCTTCTCCTTCTGCTTCTCCTATTGCTTCTGCTGCCCTTCCTTCTCCTTCTCCTTCTCCTTCTCCTACTTCTGCTTCTCCTTCTGCTTCTGCTTCTTCTGCTTCTCCTGCTTCTCCTTCTGCAACTTCTTCTCCTTCTGCTTCTCCTTTTGATGCTCCTTCTCCGTCTTCTCCTACTCCCTCTGATTCTGCTTCTTATGCTTATTCTTTTTCTTCTGCTTCTCCTGCTTCTGCTTCTTCTGCTTCTACTGCTTCTCCTTATGCTTCTCCTTCTTCTCCTTCTTCTTCTCCTTCTCCTTCTTCTTCTTCTTCTTCTTCTTCTTCTTCTTCTTCTTCTTCTTCTTCTTCTTCTTCTTCTTCTTCTTCTTCTCTTTCTTCTGCTTCTGTTTTCCTGCTTCTTCTGCTTCTACTGCTTCTCTTTCTGCTTCTCATTCTGCTTCTCATTCTGCTTCTCCTATTGCTTCTGCTGCTCTTACTTCTCCTTCTCCTACTTCTACTTCTTCTTCTGCGTCTGCTTCTTCTGCTTCTCCAGCTTCTCCTTCTGCATCTTCTTCTGCTTCTTCTTCTCCTTCTGCTGCTTCTTCTGCTTCTGCTTCTCCTTCTGCTACTCCTTCTGCTTCTTCTGCTTCTCTTTCTGATTCTCCTTCTGCTTCTGCTTCTGTTTTTCCTTCTCCTTCTCGTTCTTCTGCTTTTCCTTCTGCTTCTGCTGCAACTGCTACTGCTTCTGCTTCTTGTGTTTCTTCTGCTTCTCCTGCTGTTTTTGATTCTCTTTCCGCTTCTGCTTCTCCTTCAGCTTCTCATTCTGCTTCTCCAGATTGTGCTTCTTCTGCTTCTCCTGCTTCTCATTCTGCTTCAGGTTCTGCTTCTGCTTCTTCGGATTCTTATGCTTCTGCTTCTCCTGCTTCTGCTTCTTCTGCTTCCCCTCCTTCTCTTTCTGCTTCTCCTTCTGTTTCTGCTTCTCCTTCTGCTTCTGCTTCTTGTCCTTCTCATGTTTCTTCTGCTTCTGAATCTCCTGTTTCTGCATCTCCTGCTTCTCCTTCTTCTCCTTCTGCTGCTCTTTCTGCTTTTCCTGCTGCTTTTCCTTCTTCTGCTCCTTCTTCTGCTTCTGTTTGTGCTTCTCCTGTTTCTCCTTCTCCTTCTCCTTCTCGTTCTTCTGCTTTTCCTTCTGCTTCTCCTTCTGCTTCTGCATCTTCTGCTTCTTCTGCTACTGCCTCTGCTTCTTCTGTTTCTTCTGCTTCTCCTTCTGCTTTTGCTTCTCTTTCTGCTTCTGCTTCTCCTTGTGTTTCTCCAGATTCTGCTTCTCCTGCTTCTCCTTCTGCTTCAGGTTCTGCTTCTGCTTCTTCGGCTTCTTCTGCTTCTGCTTCTCCTGCTGCTGCTTCTTCTGCTTCTCTTTCTGCTTTTCCTTCTGTTTCTGCTTCTGCTTCTGCTTCTTCTCCTTCTGTTTCTTCTGCTTCTGCTTCTCCTGCTTCTGCTTCTCCTGCTTCTCGTTCTGCTTCTCTTTCTGCTTCTCCTTCTCCTTCTTCTGCTTCTCCTTCTGCTTCTGCTTCTCCTTCTGCTTCTGCTTCAATTTCTCCTTCTGCTTCTCATTCTGCTTCTGCGTCTTCTTTTTCTCCTGCTTCTCCTGCTTCTCCTACTTCTCGTGCTGCTTTTCCTTCTGCGTCTCTTTCTGCTTCTGCTTATCCTTTTGCTTCTCCTACTCCTAATCCTTCTCTCTCGCCTTCTCCGTCTTCTTCTTCTGCTTCTCCTGCTGCTTCTGCTTCTGCTTATTCTACTATTACTGTTTCTTCTGCTTCTGCTTCAGATTGTGCTTCTTCTGTTTCTCCTTCTGCTTCAGATTATGATTCTGCTTCTTCGGCTTCGCCTGTTTCTTCTGCTTCTGCTTCTCCTGCTTCTCCTGCTTCTCTTTCTGCTTCTCCTTCTGCTTCTGCTTCTCCTTCTGCTTCTGCTTCTGTTCTTCTCCTTCTTCTGTTTTTTGCTTCTGGATCTTCTGCTTCTCCTTCTT
>NW_012304711.1:0-2904 GCF_000151885.1 Dipodomys ordii
TCACAGCGGGGGACACAGCGGGACACAGCAGGGGACACAGAGGGGTACACAGGGGGACACAGCGGGAACACAGCGTGACACAGCATTGGACACAGCGGGACACAGCAGGTCACAGCGGGGGACACAGCAGGACACAGCAGGGGACACAGACGGGTACACAGCGGGACACAGCGGGGAACACAGCGCGGACACAGCGGGACAGAGCGGGACAAAGCGTCGATACAGCGGGCACAGAGCAGGTCACAGCAAGGACACAGCGGGACACAGCGGGACACAGTGGGGGACACAGGAGGACACAGCGGGAACACAGCGGGACACAGCATTGGACACAGCGGGACACAGCGTGGGACACAGCGGGACACAGCGGGACACAGCGGGACACAGCGGGACACAGCGGGGACACAGCGGGACACAACGGGACACAGCGGGGGACACAGCGAGGACACAGCGGGTCACAGCGGGACACAGAGTGGGACAAAGCAGGAGACAGCGGGGGACACAGCGAGGACACAGCTGGGCACAGCGGGGTACACAGCGGGACACAGCGGAGGACACAGAAGGGTACACAGCGGGACACAGCGAGACACAGCGGGGGACACAGCGGGGGACAGAGAGGGGACACAGCGGGACACAGCGGGGACACAGCTGGACACAGCGGGGTACACAGAGGGACACAGCGGGCACACAGTGGGGACACAGCGGGACACAGCGGGACACAGCGGGGACAGAGCAGGACAGAGCATGACACAGCGAGGACACATTGGGCCACAGCGAGGTACACAGCTGGGGACACAACGGGACACAGCAGGGGACACAGCGAGGACACAGCGGGACACAGCGGGACACAGCGGGACACTGCGGGAACATAGCGGGACACAGCGGGGTACACAGCGGGACACAGCGGGACACAGCTGGGGACATAGCGGGGACACAGCGGGACATAGCGGGGGACACAGCGAGGACACAGCGTGACACAGCCGAACATAGCGGGGGACATAGCGGGAGACAGCGGGGGACACAGCGAGGACACAGAGGGACACAGCGGCTACACAGAGGGGACTCAGCGGGGGACACAGCAGGGGACAAAGAGGGACACCACGGGACACAGTGTGACACAGTGGGACACAGCGGGACCCTGCGGGGTCACAGCAGGACAAAGCGGGGGACACGGCGGGACACAGCGGGACAAAGTGGGGGACACAGTGGGACACAGCGGAGACAGAGATGGGCCACAGCGGGACACAGCCGTGACACAGCTGGACACAGCGGGGTACACAGCAGGACACAGCGGGATACAGCGGGAACTCACCAGGGGACACAGCGGGGGACAAACTGGGACACCACGGGACACAGTGGGACACAGCGGGACACAGCGGGGACACTGCGGGAACATAGCGGGACACAGCGGGGACTCACCTGGGGACACAGCGAAGGACAAACTGGGACACAACGGGACACAGTGGGACACAGCGGGACACAGCGGGGACACTGCGGGAACATAGCGGGACACAGCGGGGGACACAGCGAGACACAGCGGGGGACACAGCGGGGGCCAGCAGGGGACAGAGAGGGGACACAGAGGGACACAGCGGGGGACACAGAGGGGTACACAGCGGGACACAGCCATCAATACAGCAGGGACAGAGAGGGTCACAGCAGGGACACAGCGGGACACAGCGGGACACAGCGGGGGACACAGCGGGACACAGCGGGACACAGCGGGGGACACAGCGGGACACAGCGGGGATACAGCGGGACACAGCGGGACACAGCGGGGGACACAGCGGAACACAGCGTGGGACACAGCGAGGACACAGCAGGACACAGCGGGACACAGCGGGGACAGAGCGGGACACAATCGGACACAGCGGGACACAGCGGGGGACACAGCGGGACACAGCGGGGACCCAGCGAGGACATAGCGGGACACAGCGGGGGACACAGCGAGGACACAGCGGTGGACACAACGGGGGACACAGCGGGACACAGCGGGGAACACAGCGAGGACACAGCGGGACACATCGGGAAACACTGCGAGGTCACAGCGGGGGTCAAAGCGGGACAACACGGGACACAGTGTGACACAGTGGGACACAGCGGGGACACTGCAGGGGCACAGCGGGACACAGTGGGCAACACAGCGAGACACAGCGGGGGACACAGAGGGGTACACAGCGGGACACAGCCGGGAACACAGCGCGGACACAGTGGGACACACCGGGACACAGCGTCAATACAGCGGGGACAGAGAGGGTCACAGCAGGGACAAAGCGGGACACATCGGGACACAGCGGGGGACACAGCGGGACACAGCGGGGACACAGCGGGACACAGCGGGACACAGCGGGGGACACAGCGGAACACAGCGTGGGACAAAGCGAGGACACAGCAGGACACAGCGGGACACAGCGGCGACACAGCAGGGACATAGCAGGGACACAGCCGGGACACAGTGGGGGCACAGCGGGACACAGCGGGACACAGTGGGACACAGCGGGGACAAAGCGTGAGACACAGCGGGGTACAGAGCTGGAGACAGCGGGGGACACAGCCAGGACACAGGGGGACACAGCGTTGACACAGCGGCGTCTCAGCGGGGGACACAGTGGGAGACAAAGAGGGACACCACGGAACACAGCGGGACACAGCAGGAAACAGCAGTGACACTGCGGGGACACAGTGGGACACAGTGGGGGACACATCGGGACACAGAGGGGGACAGAGCGGGACACAGTGGGGGACAGAGCGTGGGACACAGCGAGACACAGCGGGGACAAAGCTGGACACAGCGGGGTACACAGAGTGACACAGCGGGGACGCAGCGGGGAAACAGCATGACACAGCACGACACAGCGGGACACAGCGGGGGACACTTTGAGGACACAGCGGCACACAGCATGGGAC
>NW_012304712.1:0-2904 GCF_000151885.1 Dipodomys ordii
CGGTACACAGCTTGGGACACAGCGAGGACAAAGCGGGACACAGTCGGGACACAGCGGGGACAGAGCAGGGACACAGAAGGGACACAGCGAGGGACACAGCGGGGGACACAGCGGGACACAACGAAGAACACATCGAGGACACAGCGGGACCCAGCAGGACACAGCGTCGATACAGAGGGGACACATCGGGACACAGCGGGGTACACCGCTGAGGACACAACGGGACACAGCGGTGGACACAGCGAGGACACAGCGGGACACAGCGGGGACACTGCGGGAACATAGCGGGACACAGCGGGTACAGAGCGGGACACAGCGGGGTCACAGAGTGGTACACAGCGGGACACATCGGGAAACAAAGCGAGGTCACAGCGGGGGACAAAGCGGGACAACACGGAACACAGTGTGACACAGCGGGACACAGCGGGACACAGCTGGGAACACAGCGGGTCACCGCGGGACACAGCGGGAACACAGCTGGACACAGCGGGGAACACAGTGGGACACAGGGGGCACACAGTGGGGACACAGCGGGGGACACAGCGGGACACAGAGGGTCACAGTGGGGGACACAGCAGGGGACACAGCGGGGGACAGCATAGGACAGAGAGGGGACACAGCGGCGACACAGAGGGGACGCAGCTGGGGACACAGCGTGGGACAAAATGGGACACCACGGGACACAGTGTTACACAGCGGGACACAGCGGGGACACTGCGGGACACAGCAAGATAAAGCGGGGGAAACGGGGGACACAGCGGGACACAGCGGGGGACAGCGGGGGACACAGAGGGACACAGTGGTCTACCCAGTGAGGACACAGCGGGACACAACAGGGGACACAGCGAGGACACAGCGGGGGACACAGCCCGGGACACAGCGGGACACAGTGGGGAACACAGCGAGGACACAGCGGGACACAACGGGACACAGCGTCGATACAGCGGGGAGGCAGCGTTACATAGCGTGGTACACACTGTGGACACAACGGGACACAGTGGGGGCACAGCGGGAAACAGCGGGACACAGTGGGACACAGCGGGGAGACAGCAGGGACACAGTGGGGGGCACAGCGGGACACAGCGGGTCACAGCGGGGAACACAGCGGGACACAGCAGGGGACACAGCGAGGACACAGCGGGTCACAGCGGGACACAGCGTGGGACAAAGCAGGAGACAGCGAGGGACAAAGAGAGGACCCAGCTGGACACAGCGGGGTAAACAGCGGGACACAGCAGGGGACACAGAAGGGTACACAGCGGGACAAAGCGAGAAACACAGCGAGGTCACACCGGGGGCCAAAGCGGGACACCACGGGACACAGTGTGACACAGTGTGACACAGCGGGGACACTGCAGGGGCACAGCGGGACAAAGCGGGCGACACAGCGGGACACAGCGGGACAGAGCGGGAGACACAGCGGGGGACAGCAGGGGACAGAGAGGGGACACAGCGGGAGACACAAAGGGGGACAGCAGGGGACAGAGAGGGGACACAGCGGGACACAGCGGGAACACAGCTGGACACAGCGGGGTACACAGCGGGACACAGGGGGCACACAGTGGGGACACAGCGGGGGACAAAGTGGGACACAGCGGGTCACAGCGGGGGACACAGCGGGACACAGCGGGGGACACAGTTGGGGACCCAGTGAGGACACAGCGGGACACAGCAGGGGACACAGCGAGGACACAGCGGGGGACACAGCGGGGGACACAGCGGGACACAGTGGGGAACACAGCGAGGACACAGCGGGACACAGCGTCGATACAGCAGGGACACAGCGTTACACAGCGTGGTACACAGCTTTGGGGACACAGTGGGGGCACAGCCGGACACAGCGGGACACAGTTGGACACAGCGGGGACAAAGCGTGAGACACAGTGAGGAACAGAGAGGGAAACAGCAGAGGACACAGCGAGGAAACAGCGGGACACAGCGGTGACACAGCGGGGACTCAGCGGGGGACACAGTGGGACACAGCGGGGGACACTGCGGGACACAGCGGGGGACACTTCCGGACACAGTGTGGGACAGAGCGTGGGACACAGTGAGACACAGCGGGGACAAAGCTGGACACAGCGGGGTACACAGAGGGACACAGCAGGGACACAGCGGGGAAATAGCGTGACACAAAAGGACACAGCTGGACACAGCGGGGTACACAGCGGGACACAGCGGGCACACAGCGGGGACACAGCGGGACACAGCGGGGACACAGTCGGACACAGCGGGACACAGCGGGGGACACAGCGGGACCCAGCGGGGGACCCAGCGAGGACACATCGGGACATAGCTGTGGACACATAGGGGGACACAGCGGGACACAGCGGGGAACACAGTGAGGACACAGCGGGACACAGCGGGAAACACTGAGAGGTCACAGAGGGGGACAAAACGGGACAACACGGGACACAGTGGGACACAGTGGGACACAGCGGGGACACTGCAGGGGCACAGCGGGACAAAGCGGGCGACACAGTGAGACACAGCGGGGGACACAGCGGGGGACAGCAGGGGACAGAGAGGGGACACAGCGGGACACAGCAGGGGACACAGAGGGGTACACAGCGGGACACAGCCGGAAACACAGCGCGGACACAGCGGGACACACCGGGACACAGCGTCAATACAGCGGGGACAGAGAGGGTCACAGCAGGGACACAGCGGGACACAGCGGGACACAGCGGGGGAGACAGCGGGACACAGCGGGGTACACAGCGGGACACAGCGGGACACAGCGTCAATACAGCGGGGACAGAGAGGGTCACAGCAGGGACCAAGCGGGACACAGCGGGGACACAGCGGGACACAGCGGGACACAGCGGGGGTCACAGCGGAACACAGCGTGGCACAAAGCAAGGACACAGCAGGAAACAGTGGGACACAGCGGCGACACAGCAG
>NW_012304713.1:0-2904 GCF_000151885.1 Dipodomys ordii
GGGGGACACAGCGGGACCCAGCGCGGGACAGAGCGAGGACGCATTGGGACACAGTGGGGACACAGCGCGACTCAGCGTGTGACACAGCAGTACACAGCGGGACACAGCGGGACACAGCGGGGGACCCAGAGGGGTAAACAGCGGGACACAGCAGGGAACACAGCTGGGTACACAACGGGACTCAGCGGGGGACACAGCGAGGACACAGCAGAACACAGCGTGGGAAACAACGAGGACACAGTGGGACACAGCGAGACACAGCGGGACACAGTGGGGACACAGCAGTAGACACAGCGGGACACAGCGAGGACACAGCGGGGACACAGCGGCACCCAGCAGGACACAGCGGGGCACACAGCGGGACACAGCGGGACACAGCTTGGGACACAGCGGGAACACAGCAGGACACAGCCGGGGACACAGCGAGGACACAGCGGGGCACAGCGGGACACATCGTGGAACAAAGCAGGAGATGGCAGGGGACACAGCGAGGACACAGCGGGACACAGTGGCGACACATATAGGACTCAGCGGGGGACACAGTGGGGGACAGAGCGGGACACAGCGGGACACAGCAGGGGACTCAGCGGGACACAGCGGGGGACACAGGGAAGACACAGCTGGACACTGAGGGAGACAGAGCGAGGACACAGCCGGACACAGCGAAACACAGCGTGACACAGTGGGGACAAAGCAGGGGACACAGCGGGACACAGCGGGGGACACAGAGGGACAAAGCGGGGTACACAGCAGGCACAAAGCGGGACACAGCGGTGACACAGCGGGACACAGCTAGGGACACTGCGGGACACAGTGGGACACAGCGGGGACACAGGAAGGACACAGCGGGGGACACAGCGGGACACAGCCGGACACAGCCGCGGACACAGCGGGACACAGCGAGAGACACAGCGGGGGACACAACGGGACACAGCGGGGAACAAAGAGAGGACAGAGCGGGACCCAGCGGGACACAGCGTCGATAGAGCGGGGACACAGCGGGACACAGCGGTGACACAACCGGACTCAGCGGGGGACACTTGGGACCTAGCGGGACCCAGCGGGGACACAGCAAGGACACAGCGGGGGACACAGCGGGACACAGCGGGACACAGCGGGGGACACAGCGAGGGACACATCGGGAGACACAGCGGGACACAGTCGGGAACACAGGGAGAGACACAGCAGGACCCAGCGGGACACAGCGACAATACAGCGGGGACACAGCGGGACACAGCGGGGTACACAGCTGTTGACACAACGGGACACAGTGGGGGACACAGTGGGACACAGCGGGACACAGTGGGGCACAGCAGGGACAAAACGGGAGACACAGTGGGGAACAGAGCAGGACACAGCGGGGGACACAGAGAGGACACAGTGGGGACACAGCGAGACTCAGCCGGGGACACAGCAGGGGACAAAGCGGGACACCACGGGACACAGTGGGACACAGCGGGACACAGCGGGGTCACTGCGGGACACAGTGGGGGACAAAGCGGGACACAGCGGGACACAGCGGGGACGCAGCGGGACACAGCGGGACACAGTGGGACACGGCACGGGACACAGCGAGGACACAGAGCGAGGAAACAGCGGGACACAGCGGGACACAGCGGGGGACACAGCGAGGACACAGTGGGGGACACAGTGGGGGAAACAGCTGGACACAGCGGGGAACACAGCGAGTACACAGCGGCACTCAGCGGGACACAGCGTAGATACAGCGGAGACACAGCGTTACACAGCATGGTACAAAGCTGTGGACACAACGGGACACAGTGGGGGCACAGCGGGACACAGCGGGACGCAGTGGGATACAGCGGGGACAAAGCATGAGACACAGCAGGGGACAGAGCTGGAGACAGCGGGGGACACAGCGGGGACACAGCGGGACACAGCGAGGACACAGCGGGACAGAGCGGGACACTGCAGGGCACAGCGGGGGACACAGCGGGACACAGCGGGGGACACAGCGGGAGACAGCGGGGGACACAGCGAGAACACAGCGGGACACAGCGCTGACACTGCGGGGACACAGCGGGGGACACAGCGGGGGACACAACCGGACACAGCGGAACACAGCGGGGGACACATGGAGGACTCAGTGGGACAAAGCGGCGACACAGCCGCGACTCACCGGGGGACACAGCGGGGGACAAAGCGGGACACCACAGAACACAGTGGGAAACAGCGGGACACAGCGGGGAAACTGCGGGGACACTGGGGGACAAAGCGTGGGACACATAGGGACACTGCGGGGGACACAGCGGGGGACACAGCGGGACACAGTGGGACACAACGGGGCACACAGGGTGGACACAGCGGGACCCAGCGGGGAACACAGCGAGGACACAGCGGGACCCAGCGGTACACAGCGTCGATACAGCGGGGACACAGCGTTACACAGCGTGGTACACAGCTGTGAACACAACGGGACACAGTGGGGGCACAGCGGGACACAGCGGGACACAGTGGGAAACAGCGGGGACAAAGCTTGACACACAGCGGGGTACAGAGCGGGAGACAGCGGGGGACAGTTAGGACACAGCGGGACAAAGCGCTGACACTGAGGGGGACACAGCGGCAGACACAGCGGGGGACACAGCCGGACACAGCGGGACACATCGGGGGAAACAAGGGGGACCCAGCAGGACCCAGCGCGGGACACAGCGTGGACACATTGGGACACATCGGGGACACAGCGGGACACAGCGGGGGACACAGCAGTACACAGCGGGACACAGCAGGTCACAGCGAGGGACACAGAGGGGTACATAGCGGGACACAGTGGGGAACACAGGGAGGACCCAGCGGGACCCAGCGGGAGACAGCGTCGATACAGCGGGGACACAGCGGGACACAGTGGGGTACACAGCTGGGGACACAACGGGACACAGCTGG
>NW_012304714.1:0-2904 GCF_000151885.1 Dipodomys ordii
CCATAAAAATAAAAAAAAAAAAACACAAAAAAGAATACAAAAAAGAGTCCAGAAAGAGTCCCCAAAAGAATCCCCCTGAGTCCTGCTCTGTCCCAAGCTGTGTCCCCTGCTGAGTCCCCCACGATTTCCCCGCAGTGACTTGATTTGTCCAAGCTATGTCCCCCACAGTATCCCGCAGTTTCCCAGCTGTATCCCCGCTGTGTCTCCCTACTGTCCCCCGCTGTGTCCCCTCTGTGTCCCGATGTGTCCCGCTGTGTCCTCGCTGTGTCCCGCTGTGTCCTGCTGTGTCCAGCTGTGTCCCCGCTGTCCCCCGCTGTGTCCTGCTGTGTCCCCGCTGTGGCCCGCTGTGGCCTGCTGTGTCCCCGCTGTGTCCCCGCTGTGTCCCGATGTGTATCGCTGTGTCTGCCTCTGTGTACCTCACCTTGTCCTGCTGTGTCCCCCGTTGTGTCCTGCTGTGTCCTCGCTGCATCCCCCGCTGTTTTCCGCTGTTTCCCCCGCTGTGTCACCCGCTGTGTCCCCAGCTGTGTCCGGCTGTGTCCCGCTGTGTTCCCCTGTGTCCCCCGCTGTGTCCCGCTGTGTTCTTTGCTGTGTCCCCCGCTGAGTCCCGCTGTGTCCCCCGCTGTTTACCGCTGTGTCTCCCACTGTGTACCCCGCTGTGTCCCCGCTGTGTCCCCGCTGTGTCCCTCTGTGTCCCTGGTGTGTCCTCGCTGTGTAAATGCTATGTCCCTCTGTGTCCCCATTTGTGTCCCGCTGTGTCCTCGCTGGGTCCCCCGCTGTGTTCCCATGTGTAACGCTGTGTCCTCGCTTGATCCCCCGCTGTGTCCCGGCTCTGTCCCTGCTGTGTTCCACTCTCTCCCGCTGTGTGTGGCTCTGTGTCCCCTGCTGTGTCCCCCGCTGAGTCCCGCAGTATGCCGGTGTGTCCCGTTTGGCCCCCGCTGTGTCCCGCTGTTTCCCACTGTGCCCCTACTGTGTCCCCACTGTGTCCCGCTCTGTACCCTGCTGTGTCCCACTGTGTCCCGCTGTGTGTCCCCTTTGTTCCCCTCTGTGTCCTGCTGTGTCCCCTGCTGTGTCCCCGCTGTGTCCTGCTGTGTCCCCGCTGTGTAATGCTGTGTCCCCCTTTGTGTCCCGCTGTGTCCCCCGCTGTGTACCTGCTGTGTCCCTTTGTGTCCCGATGTGTCCCGCTGTGTACCACGCAGTGTCCTGCTGTGTCGCCCGATGTGTCCCGCTGTGTCCCGCTGTGTCCCCACTGTGTCCCGCTGTGTCCTCGCTGTGTCCCCTGCTGTGTCCCGCTGTGTCCCCGGCTGTGTCCCCCGCTGTGTCCCGCTCTTTCACGCTGTGTCCCGCTGTGTCCTCGCTGGGTCCCCCGCTGGGTCCCGCTGTGTCCCCATGTGTCACGCTGTGTCCTCGCTGTGTATCCCTCTGTGTCCCGCTGTGTCCTTGCTGTGTCCCCCACTGTGTCCCCACTGTGACCCGATGTGTCCCTGCTGTGTCCCCCGCTGTGTCCCGCTGTGTCCAGCTGTGTCCCCGGTTGTGTCCCCCGCTGTTTCCCCGCTGTGTCCCCGCTGTGTCCTCCTGTGTCCCGCTGTGTCCTCGCTGTGTCCTTCTGTATCCCGCTGTGTCCCCCGCTGTGTCCCCCACTATTTCCCCGCTGTGACTTGCTGTGTCCATGCTGTGTCCCCCGCTGTGTCCCGCTATGTCCACGCTGTGTCCCCGCTGTGTCTCCCTGCTGTCCCACGCTGTGTCCCCTCTGTGTCCCGCTGTGTCCCGCTGTGTCCTCGCTGTGTCCCCGCTGTTTCCCTCTGTGTCCTGCTGTGTCCAGCTGTGTCCCCGCTGTCCCCCGCTGTGTCCTGCGGTGTCCCCGCTGTGGCCCGCTGTGTCCCCGCTGTGTCCCCGCTGTGTCCCGATGTGTACTGCTGTGTCTGCCGCTGTGTACCCCGCTGTGTCCTGCTGTGTCCCCCGCTGTGTCCCGCTGTGTTCTGTGCTGTGTCCCCCGCTGAGTCCCGCTGTGACCCCCGCTGTTTACCGCTGTGTCCCCCACTGTGTCCCCCGCTGTGTCCCCGCTGTGTCCCTCTGTGTCCCTGGTGTGTCCTTGCTGTGTAACTGCTATGTCTCTCTGTCCCCGCTGTGTCCCACTGTGTCCCGCAGTGTCCCCCTATGTCACCTCTTTGTCCTCGCTGTATCCCCTGCTGTGTCCCACTGTGTCCCCTGCTGTGTCCCCGCTGTGTCCCCGCTGTGTCCCAGCTGTGTTCCGCTGTGTCCCCGTAGTTGCCCTGTTTGTCCCCACTGTCCCCCGCTGTGTCCCTCGCTGTGTACCTCTGTGTCCTGCTCTGTCCTCGCTTTGTCCCCGCTATGTCCCGCTGTGTCCCTGCTGTGTCCGTGCTGTGTTCCACTCTCTCCCGCTGTGTGCAGCTCTGTGTCCTCCGCTGTGTCCCCTGCTGTGTCCCACTGTGTCCCGCTGTGTCCCGCTTTGTCCCCCGCTGTGTCCCGCTGTTTCCCACTGTGCCCCTGCTGTGTCCCCGCTGTGTCCCGCTGTGTACCCCACTGGGTCCCACTGTGTCCCCCGCTGTGTCCCTGCTGTGTCCCTTTGTGTCCCGCTGTGTACCCTGCAGTGTCCTGCTGTGTCCCCCGATGTGTCCCGCTGTGTCCCGCTTTGTCCCCGGCTGTGTCCCCTGCTGTGTCCCGCTCTTTCCCGCTTTGTCCCGCTGTGTCCTTGCTGTGTCCCCATTTGTGCCCCGCTGTGTCCGCGCTGGGTCCGCCGCTGTGTCCTGCTGTGTCCCCATGTGTCACGCTGTGTCCTCGCTGGGTCCCCCGCTGTGTCCCCGCTCTGTCCCTCTTGTGTTCCACTCTCTCCCGCTGTGTGCGGCTCTGTGTCCCCTGCTGTGTCCCCCGCTGTGTCCCGCAGTA
>NW_012304715.1:0-2903 GCF_000151885.1 Dipodomys ordii
TTCTACTTTTCCAGCTTCTGCTGCTGCTGCTTCTCCATCTGCTTCATGTTCAACTTCTTATTCTTCGGCTTCTTCTGTTTCTTCTGCTTCTGCTTCACCTGCTACTGCTTCTTCTGCTTCTTCTGCTTCTCTTTATGCTTCTCCTTCTGCTTCTGCTTCTCCTTCTGCTCCTTCTCCTCCTTCTGTTTCTTCTTCTTCTGCTTCTCCCGCTTCTGCTTCTTCTGCTTCTCCTGCTTGTCCTTCTCCTTCTGCTTCTCCTTCTCCTTCTTCTGCTTCTCTTTCTGCTTCTGCTTCTTCTGATTCTCCAACTTCTCCTTCTTCTTCTTCTATTTCTGCTTCTCTTTCTGCTTCTGCATCTCCTTCTGCTTCACCTTCTGCTGCTCCTTCTCCTTCTTCTGTTTCTCCCTCTGCTTGTGCTTCTTATGCTTCTTCTTTTTCTTCTGGTTCTGCTTCTCCTGCTTCTGCTTCTTATGCTTCTACTGCTTCTTCTTCTGCTTCTTCTGCTTCTACTTCTCTTTCTGCTTCTGCTTCTCCTGCTTGTTTTTCTGCTTCTTCTGCTGCTTTTTCTACTTCTCCTTCTGCTTCTCTTTTTGCTTCTCCTTCTGCTTCTTCTTCTTCTGTTTCTGCTGCCTGAATTTCTGGTTCTACTTCTTCTGCTACTTCTCCTTCTGCTTCTGCTTCTCCTTCTGCTTCTGTTTCTGCTTCTTCTCTTTCGGCTTCTCCTGCTTCTGCTTCTTGTCCTCCTCCTGGTTCTCTTTCTGCTTCTCGTTCTGCTTCTGCTTCTCCTTCTGCTTCTGCTTCTCCTCCTTCTCCTTCTCCTACTTCCGCTTCTCTTTCAGCTTCTGCTTCTTCTGCTTCTCCTGCTTCTCCTTCTGCATCTCCTTCTGCTTGTGCTTGTCCTTATGCTTCTTCTTCTGCCTCTGCTTCTTCTTCTCCTTCTTTTGCTTCTACTTTTGCTTCTGCTTCCTCTGCTTTTCCTGCTTCTCCTTCTGCTTCTGCTTCTTCTGCTTCTCCTTCTGCATCTTCTTCTGCTTCTGCTTCTCCTTCTCCTTCTTCTCCTTCTGATTCTCCTTCTGCTTCTTCTTCTTCTGCTTTACCTGCTTCTCTTTCTGCTTCTCCTTCTGCTTCTCCTTCTGTTTTTCCTTCTCCTTCTTGTTCTTCTGCTTTTCCTTCTGCTTTTCCTACTGCTTCTGCTACAATTGCTACTGCTTCTACTTCTTCTGTTTCTTCTGCTTCTCCTTCTGCTTTTGATTCTCTTTCTGCTTCTGCTTCTCCTTCTGCTTCTCATTCTGCTTCTCCAGATTCTGATTCTGCTTCTGCTTCTCCTTCTCCTTCTTCTCCTTCTCCTTCTGATTCTCCTTCTGCTTCTTCTTCTTCTGCTTTACCTGCTTCTCTTTCTGCTTCTCCTTCTGCTGCTCCTTCTGTTTTTCCTTCTCCTTCTTGTTCTTCTGCTTTTCCTTCTGCTTTTCCTACTGCTTCTGCTACAATTGCTACTGCTTCTACTTCTTCTGTTTCTTCTGCTTCTCCTTCTGCTTTTGATTCTCTTTCTGCTTCTGCTTCTCCTTCTGCTTCTCATTCTGCTTCTCCAGATTCTGATTCTTCTGCTTCTCCTTCTGCTTCAGGTTCTGCTTCTGCTTCTTCGGATTCTTATGCTTCTCCTTCTCCTGCTTCTGCTTCTTCTGCTTCCCCTCCTTCTCTTTCTGCTTCTCCTTCTGCTTCTGCTTCTTGTCCTTCTCCTGTTTCTTCTGCTTGTTCTTCTCCTGTTTCTGCATTTCCTGCTTCTCCTTCTGCTGCTCTTTCTATTTCTCCTGCTGCTTTTCCTTCTACTGCTCCTTCTTCTGCTTCTCTTTCTGCTTCTACTCCTGTTTCTCCTTCTCCTTCTCCTTCTAGATCTTCTGCTTTTCCTTCTGCTTCTCCTTCTGCTTCTGAATCTTCTGCTTCTTCTGATACTGCCTCTGCTTCTTCTGTTTCTTCTGCTTCTCCTTCTGCTTTTGCTTCTCTTTCTGCTTCTGCTTCTCCATCTGCTTCTCCAGATTCTGCTTCTTCTGCTTCTCCTGCTTCTCCTTCTGCTTCAGGTTCTGCTTTTGCTTTTTCGGCTTCTTCTGCTTCTGCTTCTTCTGCTGCTGCTTCTTCTGATTCTCCTGCTTCTCTTTCTGCTTTTCCTTCTGTTTCTGCTTCTCCTTCTGCTTCTGCTTCTTCCCCTTCTTCTGTTTCTTCTGCTTCGGCTTCTCCAGCTTCTGCTTCTCCTGCTTCTTGTTCTGCTTCTCTTTCTGCTTCTCTTTCTCCTTCTCCTTGTCCTTCTCCTTCTTCTGCTTCTTCTTCTGCTTCTGCTTCTCCTTCTGCTTCTGCTTCTGCTTCAATTTCTCCTTCTGCTTCTCATTCTGCTTCTGCGCCTTCTGTTTCTTCTGCTTCTCCTGCTTCTTCTTCTCCTGCTACTCCTACTTCTCGTGCTGCTTCTCCTTCTGCGTCTCTTTCTGGTTCTGCTTATCCTTTTGCTTCTCCTACTCCTAATCCTTCTCTTTCGCCTTCTCCTTCTTCTTCTTCTTCTGCTTCTCCTGGTGCTTCTGCTTCTGCTTATTCTACTATTTCTGTTTCTTCTGCTTCTGCTTCACTTTGTGCTTCTTCTGTTTCTCCTTCTGCTTCAGATTCTGCTTCTGCTTCTTCGGCTTCTCCTGTTTCTTCTGCTTCTTCTTCTCCTGCTTCTTCAGCTTCTCCTGCTTCTCTTTCTGCTTCTCCTTCTGCTTCTGCTTTTCCTTCTCCTTCTGCTTCTGCTCTTCTCCTTCTGTTTCTTTTGCTTCTGTTTATCATCTTCTTCTTCATCTCTTCTTCTTCTTCTTCTTCTTCATCTCTCTCTCAGTTTCTCTGATTCTACTTCTGCTTCTCCTTCTTCTACTTCTCTTTCT
>NW_012304716.1:0-2903 GCF_000151885.1 Dipodomys ordii
TTCTGCTTCTGCTTCTTCTGCTTCTCCTGCTTCTCGTTCTGCATCTTCTTCTGCTTCTGCTTCTCCTGCTGCTGCTTCTCCTGATTCTGCATTTGTGCTTTTCCTGCTTCTCTTTCTTTTTCTCATTCTTCTGCTTCTCCTTCTGCTTTTCCTATTGCTTCTGCTACCCTTTCTTCTCCTTCTCCTTCTCCTACTTCTGCTTCTTCTTCTGCTTCTGCTTCTTCTGCTTCTCCTTCTGCATCTTCTGCTTCTGCTTCTCCTTCTGGTGCTTCCTCTGCTTCTGCATCTCCTTCTCCTTCTTCTGCTTCTCCTTCTGATTCTCCTTCTGCTTCTACTTCTCCTTCTCGTTCTTCTGCTTTTCCTACTGCTTCTCCTTCTGCTTCTGCTACAACGACTACTGCTTCTGTTTCTTCTGTTTCTTCTGCTTCTACTTCTGCTTTTGATTCTCTTTCTGCTTCTGCTTCTGCTTCTCATTCTGCTTCTCATTCTGCTTCTCCAGATTCTGCTTCTTCCACTTCTCCTGCTTCAGGTTCTGCTTCTGCTTCTTCGGATTCTTATGCTTCTGCTTCTTCTGCTTCCCCTCCTTCTCTTTCTGCTTCTCCTTCTGTTTCTGCTTCACTTTCTGCTTCTCCTTCTGCTTTCCTTCTGCTTCTGCTACTTCTCCTTCTTCTGTTTCTTCTTCTTCTGCTTCTCCTGCTTCTCGTTCTGCTTCTCTTCGTCTGCTTCTCTTTCTGCTTCTGCTTCTGCTTCTTCTGCTTTTTCTTCTTCTTCTACTCCTTCTGTTTCTGCTTCTTCTGCTTCTCCTGCTTCTCCTTCTGCATCTCCTTCTGCTTGTGCTTGTCCTTATGCTTCTTCTTCTACTTCTGCTTCTCCTTCTCCGTCTGCTACTGCTTCTTCTCCTTTTCCTGCTTCTCCTTCTGCTTCTCCTTCTGCTTCTCCTTCTGTTTCTCCTTCTCCTTCTTGTTCTGCTTTTCCTTCTGCTTCTCCTTCTGCTTCTGCATCTTCAGCTTCTTCCGCTACTGCTTCTGCTTCTTCTGTTTCTTCTGCTTCTCCTTCTGCTTTTGCTTCTCTCTCTGCTTCTGCTTCTCCTTCTCGTTCTCCTTCTTCTTCTCCAGATTCTGCTTCTTCTGCTTCTCCTTCGGCTTCAGGTTCTTCTTTTGCTTCTTCGGCTTCTTCTGCTTCTATTTTTGCATCTCCTTCTGTTTCTGCTTCTCCTTCTGCTTCTGCTTCTTCTCCTTCTCCCGCTTCTGCTTCTCCTTCTTCTCCTTCTGTTTCTCTTTATGATTTTCCTTCTGCTTCTCCTTCTCCTCCTTCTTCTGCTTCTCCTTCTGCTTCTGCTTCTGCTTCTCCTTCTGCATCTTCTTCTGTTTCAATTTCTCCTTCTTCTGCTTTTCATTCTGCTTCTGCTTCTCCAGCTTCTGCTTCTCCTGCTTCTCCTTCTCCTTATCTTTCTGCTTCTGCTTATCCTTCTGTTTCTTCTACTCCAAATCCTGCTCTTTCTCCTTCTCCTTCTTCTGCTTCTGCTTCTCCTGCTGCTTCCTCTTCTGCTTCTTCTGCTTTTTCTCTTTCTTCTACTTCAGATTCTGCTTATTCTGCTTCTCCTGCTTCTCCTTCTGCATCTCCTTCTGCTTGTGCTTGTCCTTATTCTGCTTCTGCTTCTCCTTCTCCTTCTTTTGCTTCTCCTTTTGCTTCTGCTTGTCTTTCTCCTTCTGCTTCTGCTTCTTCTGCTTCTCCTGCTTCTCCTTCTGCATCTTCTTCTGCTTCTCCTTCTCCTTCTTCTGCTTCTCCTTCTGATTCTCCTTCTGCTTCTTCTTATTCTGCTTTACCTGCTTCTCTTTCTGCTTCTCCTTCTGCTTCTCCTTCTCTTTCTCCTTCTTCTTCTTGTTCTTCTGCTTTTCCTTCTGCTTCTGCTACTACTGCTAGTGCTTCTACTTCTTCTGTTTCTTCTGCTTCTCCTTCTGCTTTTGATTCTCTTTCTGCTTCTGCTGCTCCTTCTGCTTCTCATTCTGCTTCTCCAGATTCTGCTTCTTCTGCTTCTCCTGCATCTACTTCTGCTTCAGGTTCTGCTTCTGCTTCTTCGGATTCTTATGCTTCTGCGTCTCCTGCTTCCCCTCCTTCTCTTTCTGCTTTTCCTTCTGTTTCTGCTTGTCCTTCTGCTTCTGCTTCTTCTCCTTCTCCTGTTTCTTCTGCTTCTGCTTCTCCTGTTTCTGCATCTCCTGCTTCTCCTTCTGCTGCTCTTTCTGCTTCTCCTGCTGCTTTTCCTTCTCCTGCTCCTTCTTCTGCTTCTCTTTCTGCTTCTCCTTCTGTTTCTCCTTCTCCTTCTCGTTCTTCTGCTTTTCTTCTGCTTCTCCTTCTGCTTCTGCATCTTCTGCTTCTTCTGCTACTGCCTCTGCTTCTTCTATTTCTTCTGCTTCTCCTTCTGCTTTTGCTTCTCTTTCTGCTTCTGCTTCTCCTTCTGCTTCTCCAGATTCTTCTTCTTCTGCTTCTCCTGCTTCTCCTTCTGCTTCAGGTTCTGCTTCTGCTTCTTCGGATTCTTATGCTTCTGCTTCTCCTGCTGCTGCTTCTTCTGCTTCTCCTGCTTCTCTTTCTGCTTTTCCTTCTGTTTCTGCTTCTCCTTCTGCTTCTGCTTCTTCTCCTACTGTTTCTTCTGCTTCTGCTTCTCCTGCTTCTGCTTCTCCTGCTTCTCGTTCTGCTTCTCTTTCTGCTTCTCTTTCTGCTTCTCTTTCTGCTTCTCCTTCTCCTTCCTCTGCTTCTCCTTCTGCTTCTGCTTCTCCTTCTGCTTCTGCTTCAATTTCCCCTTCTGCTTCTCATTCTGCTTCTGCGTCTTCTGTTTCTTCTGCTTCTCCTGCTTCTGCTTCACACTGCTTCTCCTACTTCTCGTGCTGCTTCTCCTTCTGCGTCTC
>NW_012304717.1:0-1369 GCF_000151885.1 Dipodomys ordii
CAAAAAAAAAAAAAAAAAAGAGCAAACAGTCTGGAAAATTCTACACTCAAGTTTTCAAAAATGGGAGGCTGTGTTTATTAGCTTTAAAACCACAAAGAAGATTGGAAACTTTATATTACTTGTTAGTCAAACAATTATGACTGGGGGCAGGCAGAAGTTAAAACTGTTTTGATGAGGTATGATCTTTTGTCTCTGAGTTAGTTTGGGGGAAGGAACCCATTATACAGAAAGTTTGAAAGGTCAAATGGCACTGGAAAGGATTTGTATGTGTCTGAGTGCTATGATTCAGAGACAGATGTGTCTTAAGATCTGATTTACATGGACTCCTGACTACATCTTAACTCCTTTAAACCAAAGCTACTTCATTTGATTTTCTTTCCTGCCACATTTTCCCTAACTTAAGTTGGGAAAGAGATTAAACTTGTTTTCCAACTTTTTTGCTCTTAGATCTCTTTATAGAACTTAAGCTGTGGGGCTGGGAAGGTGAATCAGTGGTAGAGCGCTTGCCTTGCATGCATGAGGCCCTGGGTTTGATTCCTCAGCACCACATAAGCAGAAAAAAAAAGCTGGAAGTGGCGCTGTGGCTCAAGTGGTAGAGCGCTAGCCTTGAGCTGAAGAGCTGAGGGACAGCGCCCAGGCCCAAAGTTCAGGCCCTAAGACCAGACCCCAAAAAAACAAAAAACAAAAACAAGAACTTGAGCCTCTAGAAGGTTCCTTTCCTTCCCAGAGCCTACCCCATACCCTACTGAACTGACCTGAAGTTCTGAACTGAAGCATTAATATGACAAATAAGGTGCTTTCCTGAGGGATGTCTGCACTATAAAAAGGGACTTTAAGCCGGGCGCTGGTGGCTCACGCCTGTAATCCTAGCTACTCAGGAGGCTGAGATCTGAGGATCGCGGTTCAAAGCCAGCCCGGGCAGGAGAGACTGTGAGACTCCTATCTCCAATAAACCACCAGAAAACCGGAAGTGGCGCTGTAGCTCAAGTGGTAGAGTGCTCGCCTTGAGCTGAAGAGCTGAGGGACAGCGCCCAGGCCCAGAGTTCAAACCCCACGACCAACAAAAAAAAAAAAGGGACTTTAAAGACAGTTTGGAGGCAGATGTCTGTAGGTCAGTTGGTGGTGTGTCAGGAAGAAGAAGGGGGAAGTTAAAAAGAAGTTATGTTTGCAATGATTGTTAGGTTCCCTCAGACTTTTAGAGGAGATTCCAAGAAATCCAGAAATTTTTTGGTTAACAGGAACTTAAACACCTAAGCAAACCAAAACATTCACAGTACTCAATTTCATTTGAGCCTCAGGATAACCCTAGAGTTGCTCTGGGTCTCTAGTTTACAGTCCAGGAGATTCCACAGGGGCAAGTTTAAGTAAT
>NW_012304718.1:0-2903 GCF_000151885.1 Dipodomys ordii
TCCCCCAAAGGTTCCCAGCAGAGTCACCCCACTGTGTCCCCCAGATGAGTTCCCCGCTGTGTCCCCGGCTTGTCAACGATAATACTTCCCAGAGTCCCCCGCTGTGTCTCGCTGAGTCCCCTGCTGTGTCCCGCTGTGTCTACTGCTTTGTTCCTGCTGTGTCCCTCTGTGTCCCGCTGTGTCCCCCTGTGTCCTCACTGTGTCCCACGCTGTGATCCGCTGAGTCCTTGCTGTGTCCCCCGATGTGCCCCGTTGTGTCTCCAGCTGTGTACCCCGCTGTGGCCCACTGTGTCCCCGCTGTATCGACGCTGTGTCCCGCTGTGTCCCACTGTGTCCTCACTGTGTCCCCAGCTGTCTCCCGCTCTGTCCCCCGCTGTGTCTCACGCTTTGTCCCAGCTGTGTCCCACTGTTTTCCGCTGTTTCCCGCTGTGCCCCCACTGTTTCCCGTTGTGTCCACAGCTGTGTACCACGCTGTGTAACGCTGTGTCCCCGCTGTATCGACGCTGTGTCCCGCTGGGTCCCGCTGTATCCTCGCTGTGTTCCCCGCTGTGTCCCGCAGTGTCCCCCGCTGTGTCCCCCGCTGTGTCCTCGCTGTGTCCCCCGCTGTGTCCCACTGTGTCCGCGCTGGGTCCCCCGGTGTGTCCCGCTTTGTCCCCTGCTGTGTCCCGCTGGGTCCCACTGTGTCCCGCTCTGTCCCTGCTGTGTCCCGCTCTGTCCTGCTGTGTCGTCGCTGTGTCCCCCGCTGTGTCTCACGATTTGTCCTCGCTGTGTCCCACTGTGTCCCGCTCTGTCCCGCTGTGCCCCCACTGTGTCACCTTGTGTCCACAGATTTGTACCACACTGTGTAACGCTGTATCCCCGCTGTATCGACGCTGGGTCCCGCTGGGTCCCACTGTGTCCTCGCTGTGTTCCCTGCTGTGTCCTGCTGTATCCCCCGGTGTGTCCCCCGCTGTTTTCCTGTCTTTGTCCCCCGCTGTGTCCCGCTGTGTCCTCGCTGGGCCCCCCGCTGTTTCCCGCTGGGTCCCCCGCTGTGTCCCTCTGTATCTCGATGTGTCCCCTGCTCTGTACCCTGCTTTGTCCCGCTGTGTCCGCCGCTGTGTCCCGCTGTGTCCCCCGCTGTGTCCCGCTGTGTCTTCGCTGTGTCCCGCTCTGTCTCCCCCTTGTCCCCGCTGTGTCCCGCTCTGTCCCGTGGTGTCCCGCTTTGTCCCCCGCGGTGTCCCCCGCTGAGTCCCCGCTGTGTCCCCGCTGTGTCCTGCTGTGTACTGTTGTGTCCCCTGCTGAGTACCGCTGTGTCCCCGCTGTGTCCCCGCTGTGTCCCAATGTGTCCCCGGCTCTGTCCTGTTGTGTCTACTGCTGTGTTCCTGCTCTGTCCCGCTGTGTCCCGCTGTGTCCCCCTGTGTCCTCACTGTGTCCCACGCTGTGTTCCGCTGAGTCCTTGCTGTGTCCTCCGATATGACCCGTTGTGTCCCCAACTGTGTACCCCGCTGTGGCCCACTCTGTCCCCGCTGTATCGACCCTGTGTCCCGCTGGGTTCTGCTGTGTCCTCGCTGTGTCCACCGCTGTGTCCTGCTGTGTCCACCGCTGTGTCCCGCTGTGTCCCCCGCTCTGTCCCGCTGTGTCCACCGCTGTGTCCCGCTGTGTCCCCCGCTGTGTCCCGCTGTGTACTCGCTGTGTCCCCCGCTGTCTCCCGCTCTGTCCCCCACTGTTTCTCACGCTTTGTCCCCGCTGTGTCCCACTGTGTTCTGCTGTGTCCCGCTGTGCCCCCACTGTGTCCCGTTGTGTCCACAGCTGTGTACCCCGCTGTGTAACGCTGTGTCCCTGCTGTGTTCCCCACTGTGTCCCGCAGTGTCCCCCGCTGTGTCCCCCGCTCTGTCCTCGCTGTGTCCCCCGCTGTGTCCCGCTGTGTCCTCGCTGGGTCCTCCACTGTGTCCCGTTGTGTCCTCCGCTGTGTCCCGCTGTGTCCTCGCTAGGTACCCCGCTGTGTTCCGCTGTGTCCTCGCTGGGTCCCCCGCTGTGTCCCGCTGTGTCCTCGCTGTGTCTCCTGCTGTGTCCCGCTGTGTCCTCGCTGGGTCCCCCGCTGTGTCCCGCTGTGTCCCGCTGTGTCCCGCTCTGTCCCTGCTGTGTCCCGCTGTTTCCTGCTGTGTCTTCGATGTGTCCCCCGCTGTCTCCCGCTCTGTCCCCCGCTTTGTCTCACGATTTGTCCTCGCTGTGTCCCACTGTGTCCCGCTGTGTCCCGCTGTGCCCCCACTGTGTCCCGTTATGTCCACATATGTGTACCACGCTGTGTAACGCTGTATCCCCGCTGTATCGATGCTGTGTCCCGCTGTGTCCTTGCTGTGTTCCCCGCTGTGTCCCGCTATGTCCCGCTCTGTCCCTGCTGTGTGCCGCTGTGCCCTGCTGTGTCCTCCTTGTGTCCCCCGCTGTCTCCCGCTCTGTCCCCCGCTGTATCTCACGATTTGTCTTCGCTTTGTCCCACTGTGTCCCGCTGTGTCCCGCTGTGCCCCCACTGTGTCCCCTTGTGTCCACAGATGTGTACCACACTGTGTAACGCTGTATCCCCGCTGTATCGACGCTGTGTCCCGCTGGGTCCCGCTGTGTCCCGCTGTGTCCCCCGGTGTGTCCCCTGCTGTTTTCCTGTCTGTGTCCCCCGCTATGTCCTGCTGTGTCCTCGCTGGGCCCCCTGCTTTGTCCCGCTGTCTTCCCCGCTGTGTCCCGCTGTGTCCCCCGCTGTGTCCCACTGTGTCCTCGCTGTGTCGCGCTCTGTCTCCCCCTTGTCCCCGCTGTGTCCCGCGCTGTCCCGTGGTGTCCCGCTTTGTCCCCCGCTGTGTCCGCCGCTGAGTCCCCGCTGTGTCCCCGCTGTGTCACCGCTCTGTCCTCCCTGTGTCCCCCGCTGTGTCCCGCTG
>NW_012304719.1:0-2903 GCF_000151885.1 Dipodomys ordii
TCATCCCGTTGTGTCCCCAGCTGTGTCCCCGCTCTGTCCTGCTGTGTTCCCGCTGTATCGACGCTGTGTCCCACTTTGTCCCGCTGTGTCCTCGCTGTGTTCCCAGCTGTGTCCCGCTGTGTACCCCTCTGTGTCCCCCTCTGTGTCCCGCTGTGTTCCCCATTGTGTCCCGCTGTGTCCCGCTGTGTCCCCCGCTGTGTCCCTGCTGTGTCCCCGCTGTGTCCTGCTGTATACTGCTGTGTCCCCCGCTGTGTCCCGCTGTTTCCCCGCTGTGTCCCGCTGTTTCCCCGCTGTGTCCCGCAGTGTCCCCCATGTGTCTCCCGCTGTGTCCCATTGTGTCCCGCTGTGTCCCCCACTGTTTCCCCCGCTGTGTACGGCTGTCCCCCGCTGTGTCCCCCTTTGTCCACAGCTGTGTCCCCGATATGTCCCGCTTTTTCCCCGGCTGTGTCCCGCTGTGTCCTCACTGTGTCCCCCGCTGTGTCCCGCTGTGTCCCCCGCTGTGTCCCCCGCTGTGTCCTCGCTGTGTCCCCTGCAGTGTCCCGCTGTGTCCTCACTGGGTCCCCCACTGTGTCCCGCTGTGTCCCCCACTGTGTCCCGCTGTGTCCCATTATGTCCTCGCTGTGTTCCCCGCTGTGTCCCGCTGTGTCCCCCGCTGTGTCCCCCGCTGTGTCCTCGCTGTGTCCCCTGCAGTGTCCCGCTGTGTCCTCACTGGATCCCCGCTGTGTCCCGCTGTGTCCCCCATGTGTCCACCGCTGTGTCCCATTGTGTCCCGCTCTGTCCCCCACTGTTTCCCCCGCTGTGTACGGCTGTGTCCCCCGCTGTGTCCCCCTTTGTCCACTGCTGTGTCCCCGCTATGTCCCGCTTTTTCCCCGGCTGTGTCCCGCTGTGTCCTCACTGTGTCCCCCGCTGTGTCCCACTGTGTCCTCGCTGTGTCCCGCTGTGTCCTCGCTGTGTCCCAGGCTGTCTGCCGCTTTGTCCCCGCTGTGTCCCTAGCTGTGTCCCGCTGGGTCCCGCTGTGTCCTCCCTGTGTCCCGCTGTGTCCCGCTGTGTCCTCGCTGTGTCCCACGCTGTGTTGCGCTGGGTCCTCGCTGGGTCCCGCGATGTGTCCCGCTGTGTCCCCCACTGTTTCCCCCGCTGTGTACGGCTGTGTCCCCCGCTGTGTCCCCCTTTGTCCACTGCTGTGTCCCCGCTATGTCCCGCTTTTTCCCCGGCTGTGTCCCGCTGTGTCCTCACTGTGTCCCCCGCTGTGTCCCACTGTGTCCTCGCTGTGTCCCGCTGTGTCCCGCTGTGTCCCCGGTGTGCCCGTGTGTCCCGCTGTGTAACCCGCTGTGTCCAGCTGTGTCACCTCTGTGTCCCGCTGTGGCCCATCTCTGTCTCCGCTGTCCCCCGCTGTGTCTCCCGCTGTGTCCACTGTGTCCCGCCGTGCCCCCCGCTTTTTCCTGCAGTGTCCCCGCAATGTCCCCGCTGTGTCCCGCTGTGTCACACTGTGTCCCGTGATATCCCACTTTGTCCCTCGCTGTTTCCCCGCTGTGTCCCCCGCTGAGTCCCCTCTGTATCAACGATTTGTCCAGCTGTGTCACCGCAGTGTCCCGCTGTGGCCCTTCTCTGTCTGTGCTGTGTCCCGCTTTGTCCCCCGCTTTGTTCCGCTGTGTCTCGCTGTGTCCCACGCTCTGTCCCTCACTGTGTCCCGCAGTGTCCCCCGCTGTGTCCCGTTGTGTCTCCCACCTTGTCCCCACTGTGTCACCACTGTGTCCCGCTGTTTCCTCGCTGTGTCCCCTGCTGTCTCCCTCTCTGTCCCCTGCTGTGTCTCACGCTTTGTCCCCGCTGTGTCCCACTGTGTCCCGCTGTGTCCGGCTGTGCCCCCACTGTGTCCCGTTGTGTCCACAGCTGAGTACCACGCTGTGTAACGCTGTGTGCCCGCTGTATCGACGCTGTGTCCCGCTGGGTCCCGCTGTGTCCTCGCTGTGTTCCCCGCTGTGTCCCGCTGTGTCCTCCGCTGTGTCCTCGCTCTGTCCCCCACTGTGTCCTGCTGTGTCCTCGCTGTGTCCCGTTGTGTCCACAGCTGTGTACCACGCTATGTAACGCTGTGTCCCCGCTTTATCGACGCTGTGTCCCGCTGTGTCCCGCTGTGTCCTTCCTGTGTTCCCCGCTGTGTCCCGCTGTGTCCCCCGCTGTGTCCCCCGCTGTGTCCTCACTTTGTCCCCAGCTGTGTCCCGCTGTGTCCTCACTGGGTCCCCCGCTGGGTCCCGCTGTGTCCCCCGCTGTGTCCCGCTGTGTCCCGCTGTGTCCCGCTCTGTCCCTGCTGTGTCCCGCTGTGTCCCGCTGTGTCCCCCTGTGTGCGTGCTGTGTCCCGCTATGTACTCTGTGGTGTCCAGCTGTTTCACCGCTGTGTCCCCTGCTTTGTCCCGCTTTGTCTTGCTGTGTCCTCGCTGCGTCCCCTGCTGTGTCCCGCTGTGTCCCCCGCTGTGTCCCGCTGTGTCCCGCTGTGTCCCCCTCTGTCCCTGCTGTGTCCCGCTGTGCCCTGCTGTGTCGTCGCTGTGTCCCCCGCTGTCTCCCGCTCTGTCCCTCGCTGTGTCTCACGATTTGTCCTTGCTTTGTCCCACTGTGTCCCGCTGTGTCCCGCTGTGCCCCCACTGTGTCCCCTTGTGTCCACAGGTGTGTACCACACTGTGTAATGCTGTATCCCTGCTGTATCGACGCTGTGTCCCGCTGGGTCTCGCTGTGTCCTCGCTGTGTTCCCTGCTGTGTCCCGCAGTGTCCCCCGCTGTGTCCCCAGCTGTGTCCTCGCTGTGTCCCCCGCTGTGTCCCGCTGTGTCCTCGCTGTGTCCCCCTCTGTGTCCTGCTGTGTCACCACTGCTGTGTCCCGCTGTGTCCTCGCTGTGTCCCGCTCTGTCTCCCCCTTG
>NW_012304720.1:0-2903 GCF_000151885.1 Dipodomys ordii
GAAGCAGAAAGAGAAGGAGAAGAAGGAGAAGGATAAGCAGAAGGAGAAGGACAAGCAGGAGAAGCAGAAGAAGGAGAAGCAGGAGACGCAGAAGAAGAAGAAGCAGAAGAAAGAGAAGGAGCAGAAGGAGAAGAAGATGGAGAAGCAGAAAGAGAAGCAGAAGAAGCAGGAGAAGCAGAAGCAGGAGAAGCAGAATCAGAAGAAATAGAAGAAGGAGAAGAAGCAGAAGCAGAAAGAGAAGCAGAAACAGAAGGAGAAGCAGAAAAAGAAGCAGAAGAAGCCGAAGAAGCAAAAGCAGAACCTAAAGCAGAAGGAGAAGCAGGAGAAGCAGAAGAAGCAGAATCTGGAGAAGAAGAAGGAGAACCAGAAGGAGAAGCAGAAGCAGAAAGAGAAGCAAAAGCAGAAGGAGAAGCAGAAGGAGAAGCAGAAGAAACAGAAGAAGCAGAAGCAGTAGCAGAAGAAGCTGAAGATGCAGAAGCAGAAAGAGAAGCAGAAGGAATAGCAGAAGAACGAGAAGGAGAAATACAAGGAGAAGCAGAAGGAGAAGCAGGAGAAGCAGACGAAACAGAAGCAGACGGCGAAGCAGAAGAAGGAGAAGGAGAAGCTGGAGCAGAAGAAGAAGCAGAAGGAAAAGCACAAGCAGAAGGAGATGCAGAAGGATCAGCAGGAAATGCAGAAGACGCAGAAGCAGAAGGAGAAGAAGAAGGAGAAGAATCAGAATCAGAAGAAGCAGAAGCAAAAATAGAAAGAGAAGCCGACGAAGAGAAGCAGAACGAGAAGCAGGAGAAGCAGAAGAAGCACAAGCGGGAGAAGCAGAAGAAGAAGAAACAGAAGAAAGAGAAGGAGCAGAAGCAGGAAAAGCAGAAAGAGAAGCAGGAAAAGCAGAAGAAGCAGAAGCAGGAGAAGCAGAAGGAGAAAAAACAGGAGAAGGACAAGAAGCAGAAAGAGAAGCAGTAGAAGCAGAAGAAGCAGGAAAAGCAGAAACAGAAGAAAGAGAAGAAGAAGAAGACGAAGAAGAAGAAGAAGCAGCAGCAGCATAAGGAGAAGCATAAGGAGAAGCATAAGGAGAAGTATAAGGAGAAGCAGTAGAAGCAGAAGAAGCAGAAGCAGGAGAAGCTGAAGCAGAAGAAAAAGAATAAGCAAAAGAAGCAGAAGCAGAAGCAGTGAGAGAAGCAGAAGAAGAAGAAGGAGAAGGAGCAGCAGAAGGAGAAGCAGAAGCAGAAAGAGAAGCAGAAACAGAAGGAGAACAAGAAGGAGAAGCAGGAGAATCAGAAGAAGCAGAAAGAGAAGGAGAAGAAGGAGAAGCAGAAGTAGAATCCGAAGAAACAGAAGAAGAAGAAGAAACAGAAGCAAAAGAAACAGAAGAAGGAGAAGAGCAGAAGCAGAAGCAGAAGGAGAAGCAGAAAGAGAAGCAGGAGAAGCAGAAGAAGCAGGAGAAGCAGAAGCAGAAGAAACAGGAGAAGCCGAAGAAGCAGAAGCAGAATCTGAAGCAGAAGGAGAAACAGAAGAAGCACAATCTGAAGCAGAAGCAGAAGAAACAGAAATAGTAGAATAAGCAGAAGCAGAAGCACCAGGACAAGCAGAAGAACAAGAAGGAGAAGGCGAAAGAGAAGGATTAGGAGTAGGAGAAGCAAAAAGATAAGCTGAAGCAGAAAGAGACGCAGAAGGAGAAGCAGCACGAGAAGTAGGAGAAGCAGGAGAAGCAGAAGCAAGAGAAGCAGAAGAAACAGAAGACGCAGAAGCAGAATGAGAAGCAGAAGGAGAAATTGAGGCAGAAGGAGAAGGAGAAGCAGAAGGAGAAGCTGAAGAAGGAGAAGGAGAAGCAGAAAGAGAAGCAGCACGAGAAGCAGGAGAAGCAGAAGCAGGAGAAGCAGAAGCAGAAGAAACATAAGAAGGAGAATAAGTAGAAGGAGAAGCAGAAACAGAAGGAAAAGCAGAAATAGAAGCAGGAGCAGAAGAAGAAGCAGCAGCAGGAGAAGCAGAAGCAGAAGAAGCCGAAGAAGCAGAAGCAGAACCTGAAGCAGAAGGAGAACCAGGAGAAGCAGAAGAAGCAGAATCTGGAGAAGCAGAAGCAGAAAGAGAAGCAAAAGCAAAAGGAGAATCATAAGGAGAAGCAGAAGAAACAGAAGAAGTAGAGACAGTAGCAGAAGATGTAGAAGCAGAAGGAGAAGCAGAAGGAAAAGCAGAAGAACGTGAAGGAGAAGGAGAAGCAGAAACAGAAGGAGAAGCAGAATGAGAAGCAGAAGAAGGAGCAGGAGAAGGAAAAGCAGCAGGAGAAGCAGAAAGAGGCGCAGAAGGAGACGCAGGAGATGCAGAAACAGGAGAAGCAGAAGCAGAAGAAACAGGAGAAGGACAAGAAGCAGAAGCAGAAGGAGATGCAGAAACAGAAGGAGAAGCAGAAGGAGAAGGAGGGAAAGCAGAAATAGCAGAAGCAGGAGAAGCATAAGAATGCGAAGAAGCAGAAGGAGAACGTGAAGCAGAAGGAGAAGCAGGAGAAGCATAAGAAGCAGAATCTGGAGAAGCATAAGGAGAAGCATAAGGAGAAGCAGAAGCAGAAAGAGAATCAAAAGCAGAAGGAGAAGCAGAAGAAACAGAAGAAGTAGAAGCAGTAGCAGGTGTAGCAGAAGCAGAAGGAAAAGCAGAAAAACAGGAAGGAGAAGGAGAAACAGAAGGAGAAGGAGAAGCAGAAAGAGAAGCAGGTAAAGCAGAAGAAGAAGAAGCAGAAGGAGAATCAGAAGGAGAAGCAGAAGAAGGAGAAGGAGAAACAGTAGCAGAAGAAGATGCAGAAGGAGAAGCAGGAGAAGCAGAAGAAGCAGAAGCAGAAGGAGAAGCAGGAGAAGCAGAAGAAGCAGAATCTGGAGAAGCAGAAGGAGAAGCAGAAGCAGAAAGAGAAGCAAAAGCAG
>NW_012304721.1:0-2903 GCF_000151885.1 Dipodomys ordii
TAAAACCGGAAGGAGAGCTAGAAGATCCGGAGAAGTAGAAGCAGTAGCATTTTTAGCAGAAGCAGAACGAGATGCAGAATGAAAAGCAGAAGAACTTGAAGGAGATGGGAACAGAATGAGAAGCAGTAGGAGAATAAGAAGGAAAAGCAGAAGAAGGAGATAGAGATGCAGAAGCAGTAGGAAGATGCAGAAGGAGAAGCAGAAGAAGCAGAATCAGAAGGAGAAGCAGGAAATGCAGAAGAAGCAGAAGCAAAAGGAGAAGCAAAAGAAGGAGAAGCAGAAGCAGAGGCAGAAGAAGAAGCATAAGGACAAGCACAAGCAGAAGGAGATGCAGAAGGAGAAGCAGTAGAAGCAGAAGAAGCAGAAGATGAAGGAGAAGCAGAAGTAGGAGAAGGAGAAGGAGGAGAAGCAGAAGCAGAAGGAGAAGCAGAAGCGGAATGAGAAGCAGAAAGAGAAGCAGGAGAAGCACAAGAAGCAGAAGCAGGAGAAGCTGAAAGAGAAGAAGCAGAAGAAGCAGAATCAGAAGCAGAAGTAGAAGCAGAAGCAGAAGGAGAAGCAGCAGAAGAAGTAGAACCAGAAATTCAGGCAGGAGAAACAGAAGAAGCAGTAGCAGAAGGAGAAGCAAAAAGAGAAGCACAAGGAGTAGTAAAAGAAGCAGCAGAAGGAGAAGCAGCAGAAGAAGCAGAAAAACAAGCAGGAGAAGCAGAAGCAGAAAGAGAAGTAGAAGCAGAAGAAGCAGAACCAGAAGAAGAAGCAGTAGAAGCATAAGAAGCAGAAGCAGGAGAAGCAGAAGCAGAAGAAAAAGAAGAAGCATAAGAAGCAGAAATAGAAGCAGAGGGAGAAACAGAAGAAGGAGAAGGAGCAGCAGAAGGTGAAACAAAAGGAGATGCAGAAGCAGAAAGAGAAGCAGAAACAGAAGGAGAAGTTGGAGAATCAGAAGAAGCAGAAGCAGAAAGAGAATCAGAAGAGGGAGAAGGAGAAGCAGAAGCAGAAGGACAATCAGGAGAAGCAGAAGAAGCAGAAGCGAGAAAAGCAGAAGAAGAAGAAGAAGAAGAAGAAGAAACAGAAGAAGGAGAAGGAGCAGAAGGAGAAGCAGAAATAGAAACAGAAGCAGAAGAAGCAGTTGCAGGAGAAGCAGAAGCAGAAGAAACAGAAGAAGCTGAAGAAGCAGAAGGAGAACCTGAAGAAGAAGGAGAAGCAGAAGCAGCAGAAGCTGGAAAAGCAGAAGCAGAAGAAACAGAACAAGCAGAAGAAGCAGAAGCAGAACGAGAAGCAGAAGAAGAAGAAGGAGAAAGAGAAGGATTAGGAGTAGGAGGAGCAGAAGGAGAATCAGAAGCAGAAAGAGAAACAGAAGGAGAGGCAGAAAGAGAAACAGAAGAAGCAGAAGCAGGAGAAGCAGAAGCAGAATGAGAAGCACAAGAAGGAGAAATTGAAGGAGAAGGAGAATGAGACGGAGAAGCAGAAGGAGAAGTAGGAGAAGCAGAGAAAGAAGAAGCAGGAGAAGCAGAAGCAGAAGAAACAGAAGAAGGAGAAGAGCAGAAGCAGAAGCAGACGGAGAAGCAGAAGCAAAAGGAGAAGCAGAAGAAGCAGAAGCTGAAGCAGAAGAAGAAGAAACAGAAAAAGCAGAAGAAGCAGAAGAAAAAGCAGCAGGAGAAGCAGAAGAAGAAGAAGGAGAAGGAGAAGCAGAAGGAGAAGCAGAAGCAGAAAGAGAAGCAGAAACAGAAGGAGAACAAGAAGTAGAAGCAGGAGAATCAGAAGAAGCAGAAGTAGAAGCAGAAAGAGGAGAAGAAGGAGAAGCAGAAGTAGAATCAGAAGAAACAGAAGAAGAAGAAACAGAAGCAAAAGAAATAGAAGCAGAAGAGCAGAAGCAGAAGTACAAGCAGAAGGAGAAGGAGAAGCAGAAAGAGAAGCAGGAGAAGCAGAAGAAGCAGGAGAAGCAGAAGCAGAAGATACAGGAGAAGCCGAAGAAGCAGAAGCAGAATCTGAAGCAGAAGGAGAAACAGAAGAAGCAAAATCTGAAGCAGAAGCAGAAGAAACAGAAATAGTAGAATAAGCAGAAGCCGAAGCAGCAGGAGAAGCAGAAGAAGAAGATGGAGAAGGCGAAAGAGGAAGATTAGGAGTAGGAGAAGCAAAAGGAAAAGCAGAAGCAGAAAGAGACGCAGAAGGAGAAGCAGCACGAGAAGTAGGAGAAGCAGGAGAAGCAGAAGCAGGAGAAGACGCAGAAGCAGAATGAGAAGCAGAAGGAGAAATTGAAGCAGAAGCAGAAGGAGAAGCAGAAGCAGAAGGAGAAGCAGAAGAAGGAGAAGGAGAAGCAGAAAGAGAAGCACAACGAGAAGCAGGAGAAGCAGAAGCAGAAGAAACATAGGAAGGAGAAGAAGCAGAAGCAGAAGGAGAAGCTGAAACAGAAGGAAAAGCAGAAAGATAAGCAGGAGAAGCAGAAGAAGCATCAGCAGGAGAAGCAGAAGCAGAAGAAGCCGAAGAAGCAGAAGCAGAACCTGAAGCAGAAGGAGAAGCAGGAGAAGCAGAAGAAGCAGAATCTGGGGAAGCAGAAGGAGAAGCAGAAGCAGAAAGAGAAGCAAAAGCAGAAGGAGAAGCAGAAGGGGAAGCAGAAGAAACAGAAGAAGCAGAGGCATTAGCAGAAGAAGCAGAAGATGCAGAAGCAGAAGGAAAAGCAGAAGAACGAGAAGGAGAAGGAGTAGGAGAAACAGAAGGATAAGCAGAAAGAGAAGCAGAAGAAGGAGCAGGAGAAGGAAAAGCAGCAGGAGAAGCAGAAAGAGCAGCAGAAGGAGAAGCAGGGATGCAGAAACTTGAGAAGCAGAAGCAGAAGAAACACAATAAGGACGAGAAGCAGAAGCAGAAGGAGAAGCAGAAACAGAAGGAGAAGCAGGAAGAGAAGGAGGGAA
>NW_012304722.1:0-2903 GCF_000151885.1 Dipodomys ordii
TACACACAGCGGGACATAGCGGGGGAACACAGCTGGGGACACAACGGGACACAGCTGGGGACACAGCGAGGACAGAGCGGGAAACAGCGGGACACAGCAGGGACACAGCGTCGATACAGCGGGGACACAGCGAGACACAGCGGGGAACACAGGAAGGAAACAGCGGGACCCAGTGGGACACAGAGTCGATACAGCAGGACACAACGGGGTACACAGCTAGGAACACAACGGGACACAGCGGGGGACACAGCGAGGACACAGCGGGAAATAGCGGGACACAGCGGGGGACCCAGCGGGACCCAGCGGGAGACCCAGCGAGGACACAGCAGGACACAGCGGGACACAGCGCCGATACAGCGGGCACACAGAGTTACACAGCGTGGTACACACTGTGGACACAACGGGACACAGTGGGGGCACAGCGGGACACAGCGGGACACAGTGGGACACAGCGGGGAAAAAGCGTGAGACACAGCGGGGAACAGAGCTGGAGACAGCGGGGGACACAGCGAGGACACAGCAGGACACAGCGTTGACACAGCGGGGTCTCAGCGGGGGACACAGCGGGAGACAAAGAGGGACACCACGGAACACAGCGGGACACAGCAGGAAACAGCAGTGATACTGCGTGGACACAGTGGGACACAGCGGGGGACACAGCGGGACACAGAGGGGGACAGAGCGGGACACAGTTGGGACAGAGCGTGGGACACAGCGAGACACAGCGGGGACAAAGCTGGTCACAGCGGGGTACACAGAGGGACACAGTGGGCACACACTGGGGACACAGCGGGACACAGCAGAACTCAGCGGGAGACACAGCAGTACACAGCGGGACACAGTGGGACACACCGGGGAGACAGCAGGGACACAGTGGGGGACAAAGCGGGACACAGCGGGTCAGAGCGGGGGACACAGCGGGACACAGCGGGAGACACAGAGGGGTACACAGCGGGACACAGCGGGGGACACAGCGGGACACAGCGGGGAACACAGCGAGGACACAGCGGGACCCAGCGGGACACAGCGTCGATACAGCGGGCACACAGGGTTACACAGCGTGGTACTCAGCTGTGGACACAACGGGACACAGTGGGGGCACAGCCGGACACAGCGGGACACAGTGGGACACAGCGGGGACAAAGCGTGAGACACAGCAGGGGACAGAGAGGGAGACAGCAGGGGACACAGCGAGGAAACAGCGGGACACAGCGGTGACACAGCGGGGACTCAGCGGGGGACACAGCGGGACACAGCGGGGGACACAGCGGGACACAGCGGGGGACACAGAGAGGACACATTGGGACACAGCGGGGGACACAGTGAGGACACAGCGGGACACAGCCGGGGAAAAAGTGGGACACAGCGGGGACACAGCAGTGGACACAGCGGGACACAGCGGGGGACACAGCCGGACACAGCAGGGGAAACAGTGGGGGACACAGCGGGACACAGTGGGACACAGCGCGGGACACATGGGGGACACAGCGGGACACAGCGGGGACACAGCGGGATTCAGCGGGGGACACAGCAGTATACAGCAGGACACAGTGGGGACACAGCAGGGACACAGCGGAAACACAGCTGGACAGAGCGGGGACACAGCTGGGGACACAAAGGGACACATCTTGGGACACAGCGAGGACCCAGCGGAACACAGCATGGGATACAGCGAGGACACAGCAGGACACAGCGGGACACACCGGTGACACAGCAGTAGACACAGCGGGAACCAGTGGGGGACACAGCGGGACACAGCGGGGACTCACCAGGGGACACAGCGGGGGACAAACTGGGACCCCACGGGACACAGTGGGACACAGCGGGACACAGCGGGGACACTGCAGGGACATAGCGGGACACAGCGGGGTACACAGCGGGACACAGCAGTGGACACAGCGGGGACACAGCGGGACACAGCGGGGAACACAGCTAGGACACAGCGGGACACAGCGGGACACAGCGTCGATACAGCGGGCACACAGGGTTACACAGCGTGGTACTCAGCTGTGGACACAACGGGACACAGTGGGGGCACAGCCGGACACAGCTGGACACAGTGGGACACAGCGGGGACAAAGCATGAGACACAGCGAGGGACAGAGCGGGAGACAGCGGGGAACACAGCGAGGACACAGCGGGACACAGCGGGACACAGCGTCGATACAGCGGGGACACAGCGTTACACAGCGTAGTACACAGCTGTTTACACAACGGGACACAGTGGGGGCACAGCCGGACACAGCGGGACACAGTGGGACACAGCGGGGACAAAGCGTGAGACACAGCAGGGGTCAGAGAGGGAGACAGCAGGGGACACAGTGAGGAAACAGCGGGACACAGCGGTGACACAGCGGGGACTCAGCGGGGGACACAGCGGGACACAGCGGGGGACACAGCGGGACACAGCGGGGGACACAGCGAGGACCCAGCGGGACCCAGCGGGACACAGCGTAGATACAGCGGGCACACAGTGTTACACAGCGTGGTACACAGCTGTGGACACAACGAAATACAGTGGGGGCACAGCGGGACACAGTGGGACACAGTGGGACACAGCGGGGACAAAGCGTGAGACACAGCGGGGGACAGAGCGGGAGACAGCGGGGGACACAGCGAGGACACAGCGGGACACAGCGGGGTCTCAGCGGGGGACACAGCGGGAGACAAAGAGGGACACCACGGAACACAGCGGGACACAGCAGGAAACAGCAGTGACCCTGCGGGGACACAGTGGGACACAGCTGGGGACACAGCGGGACACAGAGGGGGACAGAGCGGGAAACAGATGGGGACAGAGCGTGGGACACAGCGAGAAACAGCAGGGACAAAGCTGGACACAGCGGGGTACATAGAGGGACACAGCGGTGACGCAGCGGGGAAAGAGCGTGACACAGCAGTGA
>NW_012304723.1:0-2903 GCF_000151885.1 Dipodomys ordii
TCATACCCCGCTGTGTCCCGCTATGTTCCCGCAATGTCCCCGCTGTGTCCCGCTGTGTCCCACTGTGTCCTCGCTGTGTCCCCCGCTGTGTCCCGTTGTGTCCCCTGCTGTGTACCCCGCTCTATCCCGCTGTGTCCCCGTTGTAACGACGCTGTGTCCCGCTGGGTCCCGCTGTGTCCTCGCTGTGTTCCCCGCTGTGTCCCACTGTGTACCCCTCTGTGTCCGCCGCTGTGTCCCGCTGTGTCCCACTGTGTCCCTCTGTGTCCCCCGCTGTGTCCCCCGCTGTGTCCTCGCTGTGTCCCCCGCTGTGTCCCGCCGTGTCCTCACTGGGTCCCCCGCTGTGTCCCGCTGTGTCTTGCTGTGTCCCGCTCTGTCCCTGCTGTGTCCTGCTGTGCCCCGCTGTGTCCCAGCTTTGTGCCCGCTGTGTCACGCTCTGTACTCCGTTGTGTCAGGCTGTTTCCCCTGCTTTGTGCCGCTGTGTCCCCGCAGTGTTCCCGCTGTGTCCCGCTGTGTCATACTGTGTCCCATGGTGTCCTGCTTTGTCCCCAGCTGTGTCACCCGCTGAGTCCCCTCTGTGTCCTGCTGTGTCCTCGCTGTGTGCCCCGCTGTCTCCCACTTTGTCACACGCTGTGTCCCGCTGTGTCCTCGCTGTGTCCCCCGCTGTGTCCCGCTATGCCCCCGCTGTGTCCCTGCTGTGTCCTGCTGTGTCCTGCTGTGTCCTCGATGTGTCCCCCGCTGTGACCCGTTGTGTCCCCAGCTGTGTACCGCGCTGTGTCCCGCTGTGTCCCTGCTGTATCGAGACTGTGTCCCGCTGTGTCCTCGCTGTGTTCCCGCTGTGTCCCGCTGTGTACCCAGCTGTGTCCAGCTGTGTCCGCGCTGTGTCCCGCTGGGCCGGCTGTGTCCTTCCTGTGTATCCCGCTGTGTCCAGCTGTGTCTCCGCTGTGTCCTGCTGTGTCCTGCTGTGTCCTGCTGTGTCCCACTGTGTCCTGCTGTGACCTCGCCGTGTCCCCACAGTGTCCCACTCTGTACCCCGTTGTGTCCAGCTCTGTCTCTGCTGTTTCCCGCTGTGTCCCGCTGTGTCCTCACTGTGTCCCCGCTGTGTCCTCCGCTGTGTCCCCCGCTTTGTCCCTGCTTGGTCCCACTGTGTCCCACTGTGTCCTCCCTTGTCCCCGGCTGTGGCACGCTGTGTCCCACGCTGTGTCCTGCTGTGTCCTCTCTTGTCCCCCGCTGCGTCCCGCTGTGTCCCCCTCTGTGTCCCCGCTGTGTCCCGCTGTGTCCCTCGCTGTGTCCCCACTGTGTCCCCGTTGTGTCCCCCGTTGTGTCCCCCGTTGTGTCCCTCTGTGTCCGCACTATGTCCCGCTGTTTCCCCGCTGTGTCCCCCTATGTCCCGCTGTGTCCGGCTGTGTCCCCGCTGTCAGTCCGGCTGTGTCCCCGCTGTGTCCCTCGCTGTGTCCCCGCTGTGTCCCACTGTGTCTCCGCTGTGTCCCCCGTTGTGTCCCTTTGTGTCCGCACTGTTTCCCGCTGTGTCCCCGCTGTGTCCCCCTATGTCCCTCTGTGTCCGGCTGTGTCCCCGATGTGTCCCGCTGTGTCCCACGCTGTGACCCGCTGTGTCCCCCGCTGTGTCCCGCTGTGTCCTGCTGTGTCCCGCTGTGTCCCACGCTGTGACCCGCTGTGTCCCCCGCTGTGTCCCGCTGTGTCCTGCTGTGTCCCGCTGTATCCCACTGTGTCCCCGCTGTGTCCCCCTTTGTGTCCCTCTGTGTCTGCACTGTTTCCCGCTGTGTCCCCGCTTTGTCCCCCTATGTCCCGCTGTGTCCAGCTGTGTCCCCACTGTGTCCCTCGCTTTGTCCCGCTGTGTCCCCCACTGTGTCCCACGCTGTGTCCCCGCTGTGTCCCTGCTTGGTCCCGCTGTGTCCCACTGTGTCCTCGCTTGTTCCCCGCTGTGTCCCGCTGTGTCCCCCGCTGTGTCCCTTTGTGTCCGCACTGTGTCCGGCTGTGTCCCCGCAGTGTCCCCGCAGTGTCCCCCGCTATGTCCGGCTGTTTCCCCGCTGAGTCCCGCTGTGTCCCCGCTGTGTCCCCCTATGTTCCGGTGTGTCCGGCTGTGTCCCCGCTGTGTCCCTCGCTGTGTCCCCGCTGTGTCCCACTGTGTCTCCGCTGTGTCCCCCGCTGTGTCCCTTTGTGTCCGCACTGTGTCCAGCTGTGTCCCCGCAGTGTCCCCGCAGTGTCCCCCGCTATGTCCGGCTGTTTCCCCGCTGAGTCCCGCTGTGTCCCCTCTGTGTCCCCCTATGTTCCGGTGTGTCCGGCTGTGTCCCCGCTGTGTCCCTCGCTGTGTCCCCGCTGTGTCCCACTGTGTCTCCGCTGTGTCCCCCGTTGTGTCCCTCTGTGTCCGCACTGTTTCCCGCTGTGTCCCCGCTGTGTCCCCCTATGTCCCGCTGTGTCCGGCTGTGTCCCCGATGTGTCCTGCTGTGTCCCACGCTGTGACCCGCTGTGTCCCCTGCTGTGTCCCGCTGTGTCCTGCTGTGTCCCGCTGTATCCCACTGTGTCCCCGCTGTGTCCCCCTTTGTGTCCCTCTGTGTCCGCACTGTTTCCCGCTGTGTCCCCGCTTTGTCCCCCTATGTCCCGCTGTGTCCAGCTGTGTCCCCGCTGTGTCCCTCGCTTTGTCCCGCTGTGTCCCCCACTGTGTCCCACGCTGTGTCCCCGCTGTGCCTGCTTGGTCCCGCTGTGTCCCACTGTGTCCTCGCTTGTTCCCCGCTGTGTCCCGCTGTGTCCCCCGCTGTGTCCCCCGCTGTGTCCCTTTGTGTCCGCACTGTGTCCGGCTGTGTCCCCGCAGTGTCCCCGCAGTGTCCCCCGCTAAGTCCGGCTGTTTCCCCGCTGAGTCCCGCTGTGTCCCCTCTGTGTCCCCCTGA
>NW_012304724.1:0-2903 GCF_000151885.1 Dipodomys ordii
ACAGCGAGACACAGCGGGACATAGCGGGGACACAGCAGTAGACTTCAGCGGGACACAATGGGGGACACAGCAGGACACAGCGGGGAACACAGGGAGGACCCTGCGGGACCCAGCGGGACACAGCGTCAATACAGCGGGGACACAGCGGGACACAGCGGGGTACAAAGCTGGGGACACAAAGGGACACAGCATGGGACACAGCGAGGACACAGTGGGACACAGCGGGGACACTGCAGGAACGTTGCCGGGGACACAGCGAGGACACAGTGAGGACACAGCGGGACACAGCGGGACACAGCTTGGGACACAGATGGGACACAGCGGGGGACCCAGCGAGGGCACAGCGGGATACAGCGGGACACCGCGTGGGACAAAGTGGGAGACAGCGGGGGACACAGCGAGGACACAGCAGGACACAGCGGCAACACAGAGGGGACTCAGCGGGGTACACAGCTGGGGACACAATGGGACACAGCGGGGGACACAGCGAGGAGACAGTGGGACACATCGGGACACAGCGGGGGACAAAGGGGGGACACAGCGAGACACAGCGGGGGACACAGCAAGGACATATTGGGACACAGCAGGGACAGAGCGGGACTCAGCGGGAGACACAACAGTACACAGCGTGACACAGCGGGACACAGCGGGGGGACACAGCGAGGACACAGCGGGACCCAGCGGGACACAGCGTCGATACAGCGGGAACACAGTGGGACACAGCGGGACACAGCGGGGACAAAGCGGGACACAGCGGGACACAGCGGGAGACACAGCGGGACACAGCGCGACACAGCACTACACCGCGGGGGACAAAGCGGTAGACAGCGGGTGACACACCGAGGACACAGCGGGACATAGCGGGGACACAGTGGAACACAGAGGGGGACACAGCGAGGATACAGCGGGACACAGCGGGACACAGCGTCGAAACAGCGACGACACAGGGGGACACAGCGGGGTACACAGCTGGCACACAACGGGACACAGTGGGGGACACAGCGGGACACAGGGGCACAGAGCGGGGGATAGAGCTGGACACACGGGGACACAGCGGGGACACAGCGGGACACAGCGGGGACACAACGGGAGAGAGCGGTCACAGCAGGGGACACAGCGAGGTCACAGCGGGACACAGGGGGGGACACAGTGGGACACAGCGGGGGACACAGCGGGACACAGCGGGGGACCCAGCAGGGGACACATCGGGACACAGTGTGGGACTCAGAATGACACAGCGGGGACAAAGCTGGACATAGCGAGGTACACAGCGGGACACAGCGGCGACACAGCGGGGACACAGCGGGGACACATCGGGGACACAGCCGGACACAGCGGGGACACAACATTGGTCACAGCGGGACACAGCAGGGGACACAGCCGGACACAGCTGGTGACACAGCAGGGGACACAGCCGGACACAGTCGGGACACAGATGGACACAGCTGGGTACACAGCGGGACACAGCGGGGGACACAGCAGGACATAGCGTGGTACACAGCGGGACACAGCGGGGTACACAGCGAGGGACACAAGGGGACACAGCGGGGGACACAGAGCGAAACAGAGGGACACAGCGAGGTCAACATGGGTCACACAGCAGGGGACACAGCGGGCCACCACGGGACAGAGCAGGACAAAGCTGGGCACAGCGGTGACACTTGGGGGACACAGAGGGGCACAGCGAGGAACACAGCGGAGTCAAAGCAGGACAGAGCGGGGGACACAGCGAGGACACAGCGAGGACACAGCGGGACACAGCGCGACACAGCGGGGTACAAAGCGGTAGACAGCGGGTGACACAGCGAGGACACAGCGGGACATAGCGGGGACACAGAGGGGACACTGCGGGGACACAGCGGGACACAGCAGGGGACTCAGAGGGAAACAGAGGGACACAGCGAGGACAACATGGGGCACACAGCAGGGGACACAGCGGGCCACCACGGGACAGAGCAGGACAAAGCTGGACACAGCGGTGACACTTGGGGGACACAGCGGGACACAGCGGGGGACACAGCTGGGACAAAGCAGGACACAGCGGGACACAGCGCGACACAGCATGGTACAAAGCGGTAGACAGCGGGTGACACAGCGAGGACACAGCGGGACATAGCAGGGACACAGAGGGGACACTGCGGGGACACAGCGGGGGACACAACGAGACACAGCGGGACACAGCGAGGGACACATCGGGGACACAGCGAACACAGCAAGGACACAGATGGGACTCAGCGGGGGACACAGCAGGGGACAAAGCGGGACACCACGGAACACAGTGGGACACAGCAGGAAAAAGCGGGGACACTGCGGAAGCACAGAGCAGGACAAAGCGGGGGGCACAGCGGGACACAGTGGGGAATACCGCCGGACAAAGCGGGGGACAGAGCGGGGGTCACTGCAGGACTCAGCGGGGACACAGCGGGACATACCGGGGACAGAGCGGGACACAGCGTGGCACAGTCGGATACAGCAGGGGGCACAGCAGGACACAACGGGGGACACAGTGAGGTCACAGCGGGACAGAGCGGGCGATACAGCGAGGACACAGCGGGACACAGCGGGACACAGCGGGGGACACAGCAAGACACAGCGGGGGACACAGCGGGACACAGCGGGGGACACAGCGGGACACAGCGCGACACAGCGCGACACAGTGGGGGACAAAGCGGTAGACGGCGGGTGACACATCGAAGACACGGCCGGACTTAGCGGAGACACAGAGGGGACAATGCAGGGACACAGCAGGACACAGCGGGGGACACAGCGGGAGACAGCGGGGGACACAGCGGGGACACAGCGGAACACTGCGGGGGACACAGCGAGGACACAGTGGGACACAGTGTGGGACAAAGCAGAAGACAGCGGTTGACACAGCGAGGACACAGCGTTACACAGCACGG
>NW_012304725.1:0-2903 GCF_000151885.1 Dipodomys ordii
TCACCGCTGTGTTCCCTCTCTGTCCTCTGCTGTCCCCCGCTGTGTCCCCCGCTGTGACCCGCTGTGTCCCGCTGTGTCCCCACTGTGTGCCCCCTGTGTCCCACTGTGTACCCCGCTATGTCCAGCTGTGTTCCCGCTGTGTCCACTGCTGTGTCCTGCTGTGTACCCTGCTGTGTTCCGCTATGTTCCCGCAGTGTCCCCGCTGTGTCCCGCTGTGTCCCGCTCTGTCCCTGCTGTGTCCCGCTGTGTCCCCCTGTGTCCCCCGCTGTGTCCCGCTACGTTCTCGCAGTGTCCCCGCTGTGTCCCGCTGTGTCCCACTGTGTCCCGTGGTGTCCCAGTTTGTCCTTCGCTGTGTCCCCAGGTGAGTCCCCGCTGTGTCCCGCTGTGTCCCCCACTGGGTCTCGCTGTGTCCCCACAGGGTCACCGCTGTTTCCCGCTGTGATTCGCTGTGTTCCGTGGTGTCCCGCTTTGTCCCCCGCTGTGTCCCCCGCTGAGTCCCCGCTGTGTCCCCCACTTTGTACCGCTGTGTCCGTGCAGTGTCCCCGCTGTGTCCCGCTGTGTCACACTGTCCCGTGGTGTCCTGCTTTGTCCCCCGCTGTGTCCCCCACTGAGCCCCTCTGTGTCGCAACTGTGTCCCGCTGTGTCCTCGCTGTGTCCCCCGCTGTCTCCCGCTTTGTCCCCCGCTGTATCCCGCACCCCACTGTACCGCTGTGTCCTAGCTGTGTCCCCCACTGTGTCCAGCTGTGTCCTCCGTGTATCCCAAGCTGTGTCCCGCTGTGTCCCTCTGTGTACCCAGCTGTGTCCCGCTATGTTCCCGCAGTGTCCTCGCTGTGTCCCGCTGTGTCCCGCTTTTCCTCGCTGTGTCCCCCGCTGTGTCCCTTCGCGTCCCCAACTGTGTACCCCGCTGTGTCCTGCTGTGTCCCCACTGTATCGATGCTGTGTCCTGCTGGGTCCCGCTGTGTCCTCGCTGTGTTCCTCGTTGTATCCCGCTGTGTCCCCCGCTGTGTCCCCGCTGTGTCCCTGCTGTGTCCCTGCTGTGTCGCCGCTGTGTCCCGCTGTGTCCTGCTGTGTCCTCACTGTGTCCCACGCTGTGTTCCACTGTGTCACCCGCTGTGTCCCGCTGTGTCCCGCTGTGTCCCCGCTGTGTCCTGCTGTGTCCCGCTGTGTCCCTGCTGTGACCCTCTCTGTCCCTGCTGTATTGACGCTGTGTCCCGCTGTGTCCCGCTGTGTCCGCGCTGTGTTTCCGGCTGTGTCCCGCTGTGTACCTCTCTGTGTCCCCCGCTGTGTCCCTCTGTGTCCCCTCTCTGTCCCCTGCTGGTCCCCGCTGTGTCCCCCGCTGTGTCTCGCTGTGTCGCCCGCTTTGTCTCGCTGTGCCCCTGCAGTGTCACCGCTGTGTCCCACTGTGTCACACTGTGTCCCGTGTTGTCCCGCTTTGTCCCCCGCTGTGACCTCGCAGTGTTTCCCACTGTGTCCTCGCTGTGTTCCACGCTGTGTCCCGCTGTGTCCACCGTTGTGTCCACCCCTGTGTCCTCGCTGTGTCCCACGCTGTGTCCCGCTGTGTCCTCGCTGGGTCCCCCGCTGTGTCCCGCTGTGTCCCCCGCTGTGTCCCGCTGTGTCCGACTGTGTCACGCTCTGTCCCCGCTGTGTCCTGCTGTGTCCCTCTGTGTCCCCGCTGTGTGTCCGCTGTGTCCCGCTCTGTACCCCGCTGTGTCCAGCTGTGTCTTTTGTGTCACGCTGTTTCCCCTCTGTGTCCCTGCTGTGTCCCTCTGTGTACCCCGCTGTGTCCAGCTTTGTCCCCGCTGTGTCTCGCTGAGTCCCACGCTCTGTCCCACACTGTGTCCCGCAGTGTCCCGCGCTGTGTCCCGCTGTGTCCCCCGCTGTGTCCCACTATGTCCCCCGCTGAGTCCCCGCTGTGTCACCGCTGTGTCCCGCTGTTTCCTCGCTGTGTCCCCTGCTGTCTCCCTCTCTGTCCCCCGCTGTGTCTCACGATTTGTCCCCGCTGTGTCCTACTATGTCCTGCTGTGTCCGGCTATGCCCCCACTGTGTCCCGTTGTGTCCACAGTGTGTACCACGCTGTGTAACGCTGTGTGCCCGCTGTATCGACGCTGTGTCCCGCTATATCCTGGCTGTGTCCCCCGCTGTCTCCAGCTCTGTCCCCCGCTGTGTCTCACGCTTTGTACCCGCTGTGTCCCACTGTGTCCCGCCGTGTCCCGCTGTGCCCCCACTGTGTCCCGTTGTGTCCACAGCTGTGGACCACGCTGTGTAACTCTGTGTGCCCGCTGTAACGGTGGTGTGTCCCGCTGTGTCCTGCTGTGTCCTCGCTGGGTCTCCCGCTGGGTCCCGCTGGGTCCCCCGCTGTGTCCCGCTTTTTCCCGCTGTGTCCTCGCTGTGTCCCCCGCTGTGTCCCGTTGTGTTCCTAGCTGTGTACCCCGTTGTGTCCTGCTGTATCGACTCTGTGTCCCACTGGGTCCCGCTGTTTCCTTCCTGTGTTCCCCGCTGTGTCTCGCTGTGTCCCCGCTGTATCGACGCTGTGTCCCTGCTGTGTGCCCGCTGTGTCCCGCTGTGCACCCTGCTGTGTCCAGCTGTGTCACCGCTGTGTCTCGCTGTGGCCACTCTCTCTCTCCGCTGTCCACTGCTGTTTCCCCTGCTGTGGCCCGCTGTGGCCCACTTTGTCCCCTGCTTTGTCCTGCTGTGTCCCGCAGTGTCCCCGCTGTGTCCCGCTGTGTAACACTGTGTCCCGTGTTGTCCCACTTTGTCCCCCGCTGTGTCCCCCGCTGAGTCCCCTCTGTGTCGCCGCTGTGTCCCACTGTGTCCTCGCTGTGTCCCCCGCTGTCTCCAGCTTTGTCTCCTGCTGTGTTCCGCTGTGTCCCGCTGTGTCCCCGCTGTGTCCCCAGCTGTGTTGA
>NW_012304726.1:0-2903 GCF_000151885.1 Dipodomys ordii
CCCGCTATGTCTCGCTCGGTCCCTGCTGTGTCCCGCTGTGTCCCCGCTGTGTGCCCGGCTGTGTCCTGCTGTGTACTCCGTTGTGTCCAGCTGTGTCACCGCTGTGTCTTGCTTTGGCCCCTCTCTGTCTCCGCTGTCCCCCGCTGTGTCCCCCGCTGTGTCCCGCTGTGTCCCGCTGTGTCCCCCGCTTTGTCCCGCTGAGTCCCCTCTGTGTCGCCGCTGTGTCCCGCTGTGTCCTCGCTGTGTCCCCCGCTGTCTGCCGCTTTGTCCCCGCTGTGTCCCTAGCTGTGTCCCGCTGTGTCCCACTGTGTACCCCGCTGTGTCCCACTATGTTCCCGCAGTGTCCCCGCTGTGTACCGCTGTGTCCCGCTGGGTACTCTCTGTGTCCCCCGCAGTGTCCTGTTGTGTCCCCAGCTATGCACCCTGCTGTGTCCCGCTGTGTCCCCGCTGTAACGACGCTGGGTCCCGCTGGGTCCCGCTATGTCCTCCATGTGTTCCCCGCTGTGTCCCGTTGTGTCCCCAGTTGTGTACCTCGCTGTGTCCCGCTGTGTCCCCGCTGTATCCACGCTGGGTCCCGCTGGGTCCCGCTGTGTCCTCCCTGTGTCCCCCGCTGTGTCCCGCTGTGTCCCACTGTGTCCGCCACTGTGTCCCACGCTGTGTTCTGCTGGGTCCTCGCTGTGTCCCGCTCTATCCCGCTGTGTCCTCGCTCTGTCCCCCGGTGTGTCCCGCTGTGTCCCCGCTGTGTCCCAAGCTGTGTCCTGCTGTGTACCCCACTGTGTCCCCCTCTGTGTCCCGCTGTGTCCCCCGCTGTGTCCCGCTGTGTCCCGCTGTGTCCCCCGCTGTGTCCCTGCTGTGTCCCCGCTGTGTCCTGCTGTATACAGCTGTGTCCCCCGCTGAGTCCCGCTGTGTCCCCGCTGTGTCCCGCTGTGTTCCCCATCTGTCCCCCGCTGTGTCCCACCGTGTCCCACTGTGTCCCCCACTGTTTCCCCCACTGTGTCCGGCTCTGTCCCCCGCTTTGTCCCGCTGTGTCCACTGCTGTGTCCCCGCTGTGTCCCGCTTTTTCCCTGGCTGTATCCCGCTGTGTCCTCACTGTGTCCCCCGCTGTATCCCGCTGTGTCCTCGCTGTGTCCCCAGCTGTGTCCCGCTGTGTCCCCCGCTTTGTCCCGCTGTGTCCCACTGTGTCCCCGCTGTGTCCCGCTGTGTCCCGCTGTTTCCCCGGTGTTCCCGCTGTTTCCCGCTGTGTACCCCGCTGTGTCCAGCTATGTCACCGCTGTGTCCCGCTGTGGCCTCCGCTGTCCCCCGCTGTGTCCCCCACTGTGTGCTGCTGTGTCCCGCTGTGTCCCGCTATGTCCCCCGCTTCATCCCGCTTTGTCCCCCGCTGTGTTCCGCTGTTTCCCGCTGTGTCGTCGCTGTGTCCCATGGTGTCTCACTTTGTCCCCGCTGTGTCCCCAGCTGTGTGCCCGCTGTGTTCCGCTGTGTACCCCGCAGTGTCCAGCTGTGTCACCGCTGTGTCCCGCTGTGGCCCATCTCTGTCTCAGCTGTACCCCGCTGTGTCCCCCGCTGTGTTCCGCTGTGTGCCGCTGTGTCCCCCGCTTTGTCCTGCTTGTCTCCGCAGTGTCCCCGCTGTGTCCCGCTGTGTCACACTGTGTCCCGTGGTGTCCCACTTTGTCCCCCGCTGTGTCCCCCGCTGTGTCCCCCGCTGAGTCCCCTCTGTTTCGACGCTGTGTCCCGCTGTTTCCCGCTGTGTGCTCGCTGTGTTCCCCGCTGTGTCCTGCTGTGTCCCCCGTTGTGTCCACCGCTGTGTCCTTGCTGTGTCCCCCGCTGTGTCCCGCTGTGTCCTCGCTGTGTCCCCCGCTGTGTCCCACTGTGTCCCACGCTGTGTCCCTTTGTGTCCGACTGTGTCCCGCTCTGTCCCCACTGTGTCCCGCTGTGTCCCGCTGTGTCCCCGCTGTGTGCCCGCTGTGTCCCGCTGTGTACCCCGCTGTGTCCAGCTGTGTCCTTTTGTGTCACACTGTTTCCCTCTGTGTCCCTGCTGTGTCCCTCTGTGTACCCCGCTGTGTCCAGCTTTTTCCCCGCTGTGTCTCGCTGTGTCCCATGCTCTGTCCCACACTGTGTCCCGCAGTGTCCCCCGCTGTGTCCCGCTGTGTCCCCCGCTGTCTCCCACTTTGTCCCACGCTGTGTCCCGCTCTATCCCGCTGTGTCCTCGCTCTGTCCCCCGCTGTGTCCCGCTGTGTCCCCGCTGTGTCCCAAGCTGTGTCCCGCTGTGTTCCGCTGTGTCCTCGCTGTGTCCCCTGCTGTGTCCCATTGTGTCCCCAGCTGTGTACCCCGCTGTGTCCCGCTGTGTGCCCGCTGTATCGACGCTGTGTCCCGCTGGGTCCCGCTGTGTGCCCCACTGTGACCCTCTGTGTAGCCAACTGTGTACCCTGCTGTGTAACGCTGTGTCCCGGCTGTATCGATGCTGTGTCCCGCTGTGTCCCGCTGTGTCCTGCTGTGTCCCGCTGTGTACCCCGCTGTGTCCCGCTATGTTCCCGCACTGTCCCCGCTGTGTCCCTGCTGTGTCCTGCTGCGTCCCGCTGTGTCACCCTCTTTGTCCCGCTGTGCCCCTGCAGTGTCCCCGCTGTGTTACACTGTGTCACACTGTGTCCCGTGGTGTCCCGCTTTGGCCCCCGGTGTGACCTCACTGTGTTTCTCGCTTTGTCCCACTGTGTACCCTTCTGTGTCCCCCGCTGTGTCCCGCTGTGTAACCCGCTGTTTCCAGCTGGTTTCTCTCTTTGTCTTTCGCTGTCTCCTGCTTTGTCCCACGCTGTGTCCCGCTGTGACCCGCTGTGTCCTCGCTGTGTCCCCTGCTGTGTCCCGCTGTGTTCCCCGCTGTGACCCGCTGTGTCCCGCTGTGTCCCCCACTG
>NW_012304727.1:0-2903 GCF_000151885.1 Dipodomys ordii
GCGGGACACTCTGGGATCCAGGGTGTACCCTGTGGAAACATAGCTGTAGAAATTGGGTATTCATCAGTACTCAGCTGTAGACAACGCGGGAACCCTGCTAGACACAGCGGTGTATATAGTGGGACACAGGGGGCTCACAGTGGGGACACAGCGGGGGACTCAGCGGGTCACAGCGGTTCTCATCGGCGGTCTCAGCACGGTACTCAGCGTGGGACTGCAGAGGTCAGTGAGGGGTCACAGTGGTCTCATCGGGGTACACAGAGGGACACAGCGGGCACACAGTGGGGACACAGCGGGACAAAGCAGGACACAGCGGGGACAGAGTAGGACAGAGCGTGACACAGCGAGGACACATTGGGACACAGCGGGACACAGAGGAACTCAGCGGGAGTCACAGCAGTACTCTGCGGGAAACAGTGTGAAACTCCGGGGAGACAGCAGGGACACAGTGGGGGACACAGCTGGTCACAGCGGTTCACAGCGGGGGACTCAGCGGGACACAGCGGGGGACACAGCGCGGACACAGCGGGTCACAGCGGGACACAGCGTGGGACAAACCAGGAGACAGCGAGGGACAAAGCGAAGACCCAGCTGGACACAGCGGGGTACACAGCGGGACACAGCGGGGGACACAGAAGGGTACACAGCGGGACAAAGCGAGAAACACAGTGAGGTCACAGCGGGGGCCAAAGCGGGACAACACGGGACACAGTGTGACACAGTGTGACACAGCGGGGACATTGCAGGGGCCCAGCGGGACAAAGCGGGCGACACAGCGGGACACAGCGGGACACAGCGGGAGACACGGCGGGGGACAGCAGGGGACAGAGAGGGGACACAGCGGGAGACACAAAGGGGGACAGCAGGGGACAGAGAGGGGACACAGCGGGACACAGCGGGAACACAGCTGGACAAAGCGGGGTACACAGCGGGACACAAGGGGCACACAGTGGGGACACAGCAGGGGACAAAGCGGGACACAGCAGGTCACAGCAGGGGACACAGCGGGACACAGCGGGGGACACAGAGGGGTACACAGCGGGACACAGCCGGGAACACAGCGTGGACACAGCAGGACACAGTGGGACACAGCGGTACACAGCGGGACACAGCGGGGGACACAGTGGGACACAGTGGGGACACAGCAGGACACAGCGGGACACAGCGGGGGACACAGCGGTACACAGCTTGGGACACAGCGAGGACAAAGCGGGACACAGCGGGACACAGCGGGGACACAGCAGGGACACAGCAGGGACACAGCGGGGGACACAGCGAGGGACACAGCGGGACAGAACGGGGAACACATCGAGGACACAGCGGGACCCAGCAGGACACAGCGTCGATACAGAGGGGACACAGCGGGACACAGTGGGGTACACAGCTGAGGAAACAACGGGACACATCGGTGGACACAGCGAGGCCACAGCGGGACACAGTGAGGACACTGCGGGAACATAGCGGGACACAGCGGGTACAGAGCAGGACACAGCGGGGTCACAGAGTGGTACACAGCGGGACACATCTGGAAACAAAGCGAGGTCACAGCGGGGGACAAAGCGGGACAACACGGAACACAGTGTGACACAGCGGGACACAGCCCGACACAGCGGGACACAGCGGGGGACACAGCGGGGAACAGCAGAGGACAGAGAGGGGAAACAGCGGGACCCAGCGGGTACACAGCTGGACACAGCGGGGTACACAGAGGGACACAGCGGGGGACACAGGGAGGACACAGCGGGACCCAGCGGGACCCAGCCTCGCTACAGCGGGGACACAGCGGGACACAGCGAGGTACACAGCTGGGGACACAACAGGACACAGCGGGGGACACAGCGAGGACACAGCGGGACACAGCGGGACACTGCGGGAACATAGCGGGACACAGCGGGGTACAGACCGGGACACAGTGGAACACAACTGGGGACATAGGGGGGACACAGCGGGACACAGCGGGGGACACAGCGAGGACGCAGCGGGACACAGCGGAACACAGCGGGGGACAAAGCGGGAGACAGCGGGGGACACAGCGAGCACACAGCGGGACACAGTGGCCACATAGAGGGGACTCAGCGGGGAACACAGCGGGGGACAAAGAGGGACACCACGGGACACAGTGAGACACAGCGGGACACAGCGGGACACTGTGGGGACACAGTAGGACAAAGCGGGGGACACAGCGGGACACAGCGGAACAAATCGGGGGACAGAGCAGAGAAAGAGTAGGACCACAGCGGGACACCTCGGTGACACAGCTGGACACAGCGGGGTACACAGCGGGACACAGCGGGCACACAGCAGGGACACAGTGGGACACAGCGGGGACAGAGCAGGACACAGTCGGACACAGCGGGACACAGTGGGGGACACAGCGGGACACAGCGGGGGACACAGCAGGTGACACAGCGGGACACAGCGGGGAACACAGTGAGGACACAGCGGGACACAGTGTGACACAGTGGGACCCAGCGGGGACACTGCGGGGACACAGCAGGACAAAGCGGGGGACATAGCGGGACACAGTGCCACACAGCGGGGGACACAGCGGGGGACAGCGGAGACAGAGATGGGCCACAGCGGGACACAGCGGTAACATAGCTGAACACAGCGGGGTACACAGCGGGACACAGCGGGCACACCGGGGACACAGCGGGACACAGCGGGACACAGTGGGGACACAGTGGGACACAGCGGGACAAAGCGGGGGACACAGCGGGGCACGGCTGGGGACACAGCGAGGACACAGCGGGATACAGCGGGGTACACAGTGAGGACACAGCGGGACACAGCCGGGGAAAAAAGCGGGACACAGCGGGGACACAGCAGTGGGCACAGCGGGACACAGCGGGGGACACAGCCGGACACAGCGGGGGAAACAGTGGGGACACAGTGGGACATGA
>NW_012304728.1:0-2903 GCF_000151885.1 Dipodomys ordii
GCCTTTTGGGGGATCCAGAAGTGGATTGCTGTAAGCCGTTTGAGGAATCCGCAAAAATAAGGCACATGAAACAGATGGAAGTCTTGTATAAGTTGTCTCCATTGCAATGACCAGGAGGTTGGTAGATGCATTAGGAAGTTGACGATGATGATTTATGATGAAGAAGAAGAAGAAGAAGAAGAAGAAGAAGAAGAAGAAGAAGAAGAAGAAGAAGAAGAAGGAGAAGAAGGAGAAGGAGAAGCATAAGGAGAAGAAGTAGAAGCAGAAGCAGGAGAAGCAGAAGTAGTTGAAAAAGAATAAGCATAAGAAGAAGAATCAGAGGCAGAAGCAGAAGAAGGAGAAGGAGCAGCAGAAAGAGAAGTAGAAGGAGAATCAGATCAGAAGGAGAAGCAGAAGGAGTAGCAGAAGCAGAAGAAGCAGCAGAAGGAGAAGCAGAAGCAGAAAAAGATGCAGAACGAGAATCAGGAGGAGCAGAAGAAGCAGAAGCAGATGGAGAAGCAGAAGTAGGAGAAGGAGAAGGATATGGAAGTGCAACAGAAGCAATAGGAGAAGCAGAAGGAGAAGCAGAAGCAGAATGAGAAGCAGAAAGAGAAACAGTAGAAGCAGAAGAAGCAGGCAAAGCAGAAGCAGAAGAAAGAGAAGAAGAAGACGAAGAAAAAGAAGAAGAGGAAGAGGAAGAAGAAGAACAAGCAGCAGCATAAGGAGAAGCATAAGGAGAAGCAGTAGAAGGAGAAGCAGGAGAAGAAGAAACAGAAGAAAAAGAATAAGCAAAAGAATCAGAAGCAGAAGCAGTGGGAGAAGCAGAAGAAGGAGAAGGAGAAGGAGCAGCAGAAGGAGAAGGAGAAGCAGAAAGAGAAGCAGAAACAGAAGGAGAACAAGAAGGAGAACCAGGAGAATCAGAAGAAGCAGGAGTAGAAGCAGACAGAGGAGAAGAAGGAGAAGCAGAAGTAGAATCAGAAGAAACAGAAGAAGTAGAAGAAGAAGAAGAAGAAGAAGAAGAAGAAGAAGAAGAAGAAGAAGAAGAAGAAGAAGAAGAAGAAGAAGAAGAAGAAGAAGAAGAAGAAGAAACAGAAGCAAAAGAAACAGAAGAAGGAGAAGAGCAGAAGCAGAAGCAGAAGCAGAAGAAGAAGGAGAAGCAGAAAGAGATGCAGGAGAAGCAGAAGAAGCAGGAGAAGCAGAAGCAGAAGATACAGGAGAAACAGGAGAAGCAGAAGAAGCAGAAGCAGAATCTGAAGCAGAAGGAGAAACAGAAGAATCACAATCTGAAGCAGAAGCAGAAGAAAATGAAATAGTAGAATAAGCAGAAGCAGAAGCAGCAGGAGAAGCAGAAGAAGAAGATGGAGAAGGCGAAAGAGGAAGATTAGGAGTATGAGAAGCAAAAGGATAAGCAGAAGCAGAAAGAGACGCAGAAGGAGAAGCAGCAAGAGAAGTAGGAGAAGCAGGGGAAGCAGAAGAAACAGAAGACGCAGAAGCAGAATGAGAAGCAGAAGGAGAAATTGAAGCAGAAGCAGAAGGAGAAACAGAAGCAGAAGGAGAAGCAGAAGAAAGAGAAGGAGAAGGAGAAGCAGAAAGAAAAGACGAACGAGAAGCAGGAGAAGCAGAAACAGAAGCAACAGACGAAACAGAAGAAGGAGAAGAAACAGAAGGAGAAGCAGAAACAGAAGGAAAAGCAGAAAGAGAAGCAGGAGAAGCAGAAGAAGCAGCAGCAGGAGAAGCAGAAGCAGAATCTGAAGCAGAAGGAGAAGCAGGAGAAGCAGAATCTGGAGAAGCAGGAGGAGAAGCAGAAGCAGAAAGAGAAGCAAAAGCAGAAGGAGAAGCAGAACTAGAAGCAGAAGAAACAGAAGAAGCAGAGGCAGTAGCAGAAGAAGCAGAAGATGCAGAAGCAGAAGGAGAAGCAGAAGGAAAAGCAGAAGAACGAGAAGGTGAAGGAGAAGGAGAAACAGAAGGAGAAGCAGAAAGAGAAGCAGAAGAAGGAGCAGGAGAAGGAAAAGCAGCAGGAGAAGCAGAAAGAGCAGCAGAAGGAGGAGCAGGAGATGCAGAAACAGGAGAAGCATAAGCAGAACAAACAGGACAAGGACAAGAAGCAGAAACAGAAGGAGAAGCAGATACAGAAGGAGAAGCAGAAAGAGAAGGAGGGGAAGCAGAAGAAGCTGAAGCAGGAGAAGCAGAAGCATAAGAATCCGAAGAATCAGAAGGAGAACCTGAAGCAGAAGGAGAAGCAGGAGAAGCAGAAGAAGCAGAATCTGGAGAAGCAGAATGAGAAGCAGAAGGAGAAGCAGAAGCAGAAAGAGAATCAAAAGTAGAAGGAGAAGCAGAAGAAACAGAAGAAGTAGAAGCAGTAGCAGTTGTAGCAGAAGCAGAAGGAGAAGCAGAAGGAAAAGCAGAAGAACAAGAAGGTGAAGGGAAACAGAAGGAGAAGCAGTAGGAGAATAAGAAGGAGAAGCAGAAGGAGAAGCAGAAGCAGAAGAAGATGCAGAAGGAGAAGCAGATGAAGTAGAAGCAGAAGGAGAAGCAGGAAAAGCAGAAGAAGCAGAAGCAAAAGGAGAAGCAAAAAAGGAGAAGGAGAAGCAGAGGCAGAAGAAGAAGCATAAGGAAAAGCACAAGCAGAAGGAGATGCAGAAGGAGAAGCAGGAGAAGCAGAAGAAGCAGAAGCTGAAGGAGAAGCAGAAGTAGGAGAAGGAGAAGGAGGAGAAGCAGAAGCAGAAGGAGAAGCAGAAGCGGAATGAGAAGCAGAAAGAGAAGCAGGAGAAGCATAAGAAGCAGAAGTAGGAGTAGCTGAAAGAGAAGAAGCAGAAGAAGCAGAATCAGAAGCAGAAGTAGAAGCAGAAGTAGAAGGAGAAGCAGCAGAAGAAGTAGAATTCAGAAATTCAGTCAGGAGAAACAGAAGAAGCAGAAGCAGAAGC
>NW_012304729.1:0-2903 GCF_000151885.1 Dipodomys ordii
ATAAGTGGACAAAAGGGGGGGTAACAGGTGGGATAAAGGGGCAATCATTTTTGACACTTGAGGAACTCTGCTGGTTAAGAGTTTGGAAACAGTAGAATACAGCTGTACACAGTGTTGGACACAGTGGGTCACTTTGGGGGATTTTGCTATGGACATAGCGGAACACAGCAGGGGACATAGCGAGGACACAGCGGGGGACACAGCAAGTACACATCGGGACTCTGCGGGGAACACAGCGAGGACACAGCGGGTCACAGCGGGACACAGCGTCGATACAGAGGGGACTCAGCGGAGGACTCAGCGGGGGAAACAGCGGGGGACAAAGTGGGACACCACGGGACACAGTGTGACACAGCGGGACACAGCTGCACACAGCGGGGGACACAGCCGGACACAGCGGGGGAAACAGTGGGGGACACAGTGGGACACGGTGGGACACAGCGGGGAACACATGGGGAACACAGCGGGACACAGCGGGGACACAGCGGGACTCAGCGGGGGACACAGCAGTATACAGCAGGACACAGCGGGGACACAGCAGGGACACAGCGGGGGACACAGCGGGACACAGCGGGACACAGCGGGGAACACAGCGGGACACAGAGGGGGACACAGAGGGGTACACAGCGGGACACAGCTGGGAACACAGCGGGTCACAGCGGGACACAGCGGGAACACAGCTGGACACAGTGTGGTACACAGTGGGACACAGGGGGCACACAGTGGGGACACAGCGGGGGACACAGCGGGACACAGCGGGTCACAGCGGGGGACACAGCGGGGTACACAGCGTGGGACAGCAGAGGACAGAGAGGGGACACAGCGGCGACACAGAGGGGACGCAGCTGGGGACACAGCGTGGGACAAAGTGGGACACCACGGGACACAGTGTTACACAGCGGGACACAGCGGGGACACTGGGACACAGCAAGATAAAGCGGGGGACACAGCGGGACACAGCGGGCCACAGCGGGGGACAGCGGGGGACACAGTGGGACACAGTGGGCTACCCAGTGAGGACACAGCGGGACACAACAAGGGACACAGCGAGGACACAGCGGGGGACACAGCGGGGGACACAGCGAGACACAGTGGGGAACACAGGGAGGACACAGCGGGACACAACGGGACACAGCGTCGATACAGCGGGGAGGCAGTGTTACACAGCGTGGTACACACTGTGGACACAACCGGACACAGTGGGGGCACAGCGGGACACAGCGGGACACAGTGGAACACAGCGGGGACAAAGCGTGAGACACAGCGAGGGACAGAGAGGGAAACAGCAGGGGACACAGCGAGGAAACCGCGGGACACAGAGGTGACACAGCGGGGACTCAGCGGGGGTCACAGTGGGACACAGCGGGGGACACATCGGGACACAGCGGTGGACACTTCGGGACACAATGTGGGACAGAGCGTGGGACACAGTGAGACACAGCGGGGACAAAGCTGGACACAGTGGGGTACACAGAGGGACACAGCAGGGACACAGCGGGGAAACAGCGTGACACAAAAAGACACAGCTGGACACAGCGGGGTACACAGCGGGACACAGCGGGCACACAGCGGGGACACAGCGGGACACAGCGGGGACACAGTCGGACACAGCGGGACACAGCGGGGGACACAGCGGGACACAGCGGGGGACCCAGCGAGGACACAGCGGGACACAGCGGGAAACACTGCGAGGTCACAGCGGGGGACAAAACGGGACAACACGGGACACAGTATGACAGTGGGGGACACAGCGGTAACACTGCAGGGGCACAGCGGGACAAAGCGGGCGACACAGTGAGACACAGCGGGGGACACAGCGGGGGACAGCAGGGGACAGAGAGGGTACACAGCGGGACACAGCCGGAAACACAGCGCGGACAGAGCGGGACACACCGGGACACAGCGTCAATACAGCGGGGACAGAGAGGGTCACAGCAGGGACAGATCGGGACACAGCGGGACACAGCGGGGGACACAGCGGGACACAGCGGGGACACAGCGGGACACAGCGGGACACAGCGGGGAACACAGCGGGACCCAGCGGGGGACCCAGCGGGGGACCCAGCGAGGACATAGCGGGACACAGCGGGGGACACAGCGAGGACACAGCGGTGGACACAACGGGGGACACAGCAGGACACAGCGGGGAACACAGTGGGACACAGTGGGACACAGCGGGGACACTGCAGGGGCACAGCGGGGGACACAGCGGGACACAGAGGGGGACAGAGCGGGACACAGTGGGGGACAGAGTGTGGGACACAGCGAGACACAGCGGGGACAAAGCTGGACACAGCGGGGTACACAGAGGGACACAGCGGGGACGCAGCGGGGAAACAGCGTGACACAGCAGGACACAGCGAGACACAGCAGAGGACACATCGAGGACACAGCGGCACACAGCATGGGACACAGCAAGGACACAGTGGGACACAGCGGGGGACACAGCGGGACATAGAGGGGAACACAGCGGGGGACACAGCGGGACACAGCGGGACACAGCGGGGGACACAGGGAGGACACAGCGGGACACAGCAGGGGACAGAGCGAGGACACATTGGGACACATTGGGACACAGCGGGATTCAGCGGGGGACAAAGCAGTACACAGCGGGACAAAGCGGGACACAGCGGGGACACAGCAGAGACACAGCGGGGGACACAGGGAGGACACAGCGGGACCCAGTGGGACCCAGCGTGGATACAGCAGGGACCCAGCTGGACACAGCGGGACACAGCGGTGACACAGCAGTAGACACAGCGGGACACAGTGCCGGACACAGTGGGACACAGCGTGGGACAAAGGGAGGACACAGCGGGACCCAGCGGGACGCAGCGTCGATACAGCAGGGACACAGCGGGACACAGTGGGGTACACAGCTGGGGACAAAGCAGGCACACAGC
>NW_012304730.1:0-2902 GCF_000151885.1 Dipodomys ordii
GTGTCCCTGCTGTGTCTCTCTGCTGTCCTCCGCTGTGTCCCCTCTGTGTCCCGCTGTGTCTTCGCTGTGTCCCTCTGTGTCCTCGCTGTGTCCGGCTGTTTCCCCGCTGTCCCCCGCTGTGTCCCCTGCTGTGTCCCCGCTGTGTCCCGCTGTGTGTCCCGCTGTGTTCCCCGCTGTGTCCCTCTGTGTCCTGCTGTGTTCCGCTGTGTCCCGCTGTGTGCCTGCTGTCCCTTGTGTGTCCCGCTGTGTCCCCGGGTTTGTCCCCAGCTGTGTTCCACTCTTTCCCGCTGTGTCCCGCTGTGTCCTTGCTGTGTCCCCATTTGTGTCCCGCTGTGTCCTCGCTGGGTCACCCGCTGTGTCCCGCTGTGTCCCCATGTGTCACGTTGTGTCCTCTCCGTGTATCCCTCTGTGTACCGCTGTGTCCTCGCTGTGTCCCCCACTGTGTCCCCATTGTTACCTGCTGTGTCCCTGCTGTGTCCCGCTGTGTCCTGCTTTGTCCCGCTTTGTCCCCGATGTCCCCCGCTGTGTCCCGTTGTGTCCCGCAGTCCGCATGTGTGTCCCCGCTGTCCCCCGCTGTGTCCCCCGCTTGGTCCCGCTGTGTCCCCGCTGTGTCCCCGCTGTGTCCCGCTGTGTCCCTGGTGTGTCCTCATTGTGTAACTGCTATGTCCCTCTGTTTCCCCGCTGTGTTCCACTGTGTTCCGCAGTGTCCCCCTATGTCCCCGCTATGTCCTCGCTGTATACCCCGATCTGTCCCACTGTGTCCCCCACTGTGTCCCCGCTGTGTCCCCGCTGTGTCCTCCTGTGTCGTGCTGTATCCTCGCTTTGACCCGCGCTGTGTCCCAGTGAGTCATCCACTGTGTCCCACTGTGTACCACGCTGTGTCCCACTGTGTCCCGCTGTGTGCCCACTTTGTTCCCCTCTGTTTCCTGCTGTGTCCCCTGCTGTGTCCCCGCTGTGTCCCGCTGTGTCCCCGCTGTGTAATTCTGTGTCCCCTTTGTGTCCCGCTGTGTCCCCCGTTGTGTCCCCGGCTGTGTCCCCCGCTGTGTCCCGCTCTTTCCCGCTGTGTCCTCTCTGTGTCCCCGCTGTGTCCTGCTGTGTCCCCGCTGTCCGCCGGTGTGTCACCGCTGTCCCCTGCTGTATCGCACACTGTGTCCCGCTGTGTCCTCGCTGTTTCTCACTGTGTCCCTACTGTGTCTATGCTGTGTCCCGCTGTGTCCCTGGTGTGTCCCCGCTGTGTCCTGCTGTGTCCCAGCTGTGTCCTCACTGTGTAACCGCTAAGTCCCTCTGTGTCCCCGCAGTGTCCCACTGTGTCCCCCGCTGTTTCCCCGCTGTTCCGCTGTGTCCTGGTTGTGTCCCCCGCTGTGTCCCGCTGTGTCCCCCGCTGTGTCCCCCACTGTGTCCCGCTGTGTAACCCGCTGTGTCCCGCTGTGTCCCGCTGTGTCCCCGCTGTCCGCCGGTGTGTCACCGCTGTCCCCCGCTTTATCCCACGCTGTGTCATGCTGTGTCCTCGCTGTGTCTCACTGTGTCCTGCTGTGTCTCCGCTGTGTCCCGCTGTGTCCCTGGTGTGTCCTCGCTGTGTAATCGCTGAGTCCCTCTTTGTCCCCGCTGTGTCCCACTGTGTCCACCGCTGTGTCCCCGCTGTGTCCCTGCTATGTCCTCCTGTGTCCCGCTGTGTCTTCGCTGTGTCCTTCTGTATCCCGCTGTGTCCCCCGCTGTGTCCCCCACTATTTCCACGCTGTGACCTGCTGTGTCCCTCAGTGTCCCGCTGTTTCCCGCTGTGTCCCTGCTGTGTCCCGCAGTGGCCCGATGTGTCCCCGCTGTGTCCCCGCTGTGTCCCGATGTGTACCGCTGTGTCTGCCTCTGTGTACCCCGCTGTGTCCTGCTGTATCCCCCGCTGTGTCCTGCTGTGTCCTCTCTGTGTCCCCCGCTTTTTCCTGCTGTTTTCCCCCTGTGTCATCCGCTGTGTCCCCAGCTGTGTCCGCCTGTGTCCCGCTGTGTTCCCCTGTGTCCCCCGCTATGTCCCGCTGTGTTCTTTGTTGTGTCCCCCGCTGAGTCCCGCTGTGTCCCCCGCTGTTTACCGCTGTGTCCCCCACTGTGTCCCGCTGTGTCACCGCTTTATCCCCTGCTTTGTCCCCTCTGTGTCCCGCTGTGTCCTGCTGTGTCCCCCGCTGTGTCCCCCGCTGTGTCCCACTGTGTCCTAGCTGTGTCCCGCTGTGTCCCTGTTGTGCCCCGGTTTGTCCCCACTGTCCCCCACTGTGTCCCTCGCTGTGTACCTCTGTGTCCCGCTCTGTCCTCGCTTTGTTCCTGCGATGTCCCGCTGTGTCCCCCGCTGTGTCCCTGCTGTGTCCCGCTGTGTCCCGCTGTGTCCCGCTGTGTACCACGCAGTGTCATGCTGTGTCGCCCGATATGTCCCGCTGTGTCCCACTGTGTCCCCACTGTGTCCCGCTGTGTCCCCTGAAGTGTCCCCCGCTGTGTCCCGCTGTGTCCCCTGAAGTGTCCCCCGCTGTGTCCCCGCTGTGTGTCCGCTGTGTCCCGCTGTGTTCCTGGTGTGTCCTCGCTGTGTAACCGCTGATTCCGTCTGTGTCCCCGCTGTGTCCCACTGTGTCCCCCGCTGTGTCCCCACTGTGTCCGCGCTGTGTCCTCCTGTGTCCCCCTGTGTCCTGGCTGTGTCCTTCTGTATCCCGCTATGTCCACCGCTGTGTCCCCCACTATTTCCCCGCTTTGACCTGCTGTGTCCATGCTGTGTCCCACGCTGTGTCCCGCTGTGTCCCGCTGTGTCCCCCACTGTGTCCCCAGCTGTGTCCCCGCTGTGTCCTGCTGTGTCCCTGGTGTGTTCTCGCTGTGTAACTGCTATGTCCACTCTGTGTCCCCGCTGTGTACCACTGTGTCCCGCACTGTCCCA
>NW_012304731.1:0-2902 GCF_000151885.1 Dipodomys ordii
AGCAGATGCAGGTTACGCTGAAAGAGAAGAAGAAAGTAAAAGCAAATATCAGTATCCAGAAGTAGAAGCAGAAGCAGAAGGAGAAGCAGCAGAAGAAGTAGAATCAGAAATTCAGGCAGGAGAAACAGAAGAAGCAGAAGCAGAAGCAGAAGGAGAAGCAAAAAGAGAAGTAGAAGGAGAAGTAGAACAAGCAGCAGAAGGAGAAGCAGCAGAAGAAGCAGAACAACAAGCAGGAGAAGCAGTAGCACAAAGAGAAGAAGAAGCAGAAGAAGCAGAAGCAGAAGAAGAAGCAGTAGAAGCATAAGAAGCAGAAGCAGGAGAAGCAGAAGCAGAAGATAAAGAAGAAGCATAAGAAGCAGAAGCAGAGGGAGAAACTGAAGAAGGAGAAGGAGTAGCAGAAGGTGAAGCAGAAGGAGATGCAGAAGCAGAAAGAGAAGCAGATATAGAAGGAGAAGAAGAAGGAGAAGTTGGAGAATCAGAAGAAGCAGAAGCAGAAGAAGGAGAAGGAGAAGCAGAAGGAGAAGGAGCAGAAGCAGAAGCAGAAACAGAAGGAGAAGCAGAAAGAGAAGGAGGGGAAGCAGAAGAAGCAGAAGCAGGAGAAGCAGAAGCATAAAAATCCGAAGAAGCAGAAGCAGAACCTGAAGCAGAAGGAGAAGCAGAAGAAACAGAAGAAGTAGAAGCAGTAGCAGTTGTAGCAAAAGCAGAACGAGAAGCAGAAGGAAAAGCAGAAGAACAAGAAGGAGAAGGAGAAACAGAAGGAGAAGCAGAAAAAGAAGCAGGTAAAGCAGAAGAAGGAGAAGCAGAAGGAGAATCAGAAGGAGAAGCAGAAGAAGGAGAAGGAGAAGCAGAAGAAGATGCAGAAGGATAAGCAGAAGAAGCAGAAGCAGAAGGAGAAGAAGGAAAAGCAGAAGAAGCAGAAGCAAAAGGAGAAGCAAAAGAAGGAGAAGGAGAAGCAGAAGAAGAAGCATAAGGACAAGCACAAGCAGAAGGAGATGCAGAAGGAGAAGCAGGAGAAAGAGATGAAGCAGAAGCAGAAGTAGAAGCAGAAGCAGAAGGAGAAGCATCAGAAGAAGTAGAACTAGAAATTCAGGCAGGAGTCAGGAGAACAGAAGAGCAGAAGCAGAAGGAGAAGCAAAAAGAGAAACAGAAGAAGAAGTAGAAGAACCAGCAGAAGGAGAAGCAGCAGAAGAAGCAGAAAAACAAGCAGGAGAAGCAGAAGCAGAAAGAGAAGTAGAAGCAGAAGAAGAAGAAGAAGAAGCAGTAGAAGCATAAGAAGCAGAAGCAGGAGAAGCAGAAGAAAAAGAAGAAGCATAAGAAGCAGAAGCAGAGGGAGAAACAGAAGAAGGAGAAGGAGCAGCAGAAGGTGAAGCAGAAGGAGATGCAGAAGCAGAAAGAGAAGCAGAAACAGAAGGAGAAGAAGAAGAAGTTGGAGAATCAGAAGAAGCAGAAGCAGAAAGAGAAGCAGAAGAAGGAGAAGGAGAAGCAGAAGGAGAAGGACAAGCAGGAGAAGCAGAAGAAGCAGAAGCGGGAGAAGCAGAAGAAGAAGAAGAAACAGAAGAAGGAGAAGGAACAGAAGGAGAAGCAGAAGCAGAAGGAGAAGCAGAAAGAGAAGCAGAAGAAGCAGTAGCAGGAGAAGCAGAAGCAGAAGAAACAGAAGAAGCCCAAGAACCAGAAGGAGAACCTGAAGCAGAAGGAACAGCAGAAGCAGCAGAAGCTGGAAAACAGAAGCAGAAGAAACAGAACAAGCAGAAGAAGCAGAAGCAGAACGAGAAGCAGAAGAAGAAGAAGGAGAAAGAGAAGGATTAGGAGTAGGAGGAGCAGAAGCAGAATAAGAAGAAGAAAGAGAAGCAGGAGAAGCAGGAGGAGAAACACAAAAAGCAGAAGCAGAGGAAGTAGAAGCAGAAGAAGAATGAGAAGCACAAGAAGGAGAAATTGAAGGAGAAGGAGAATGAGACAGAGAATCAGGAGGAGAAGTAGGAGAAGCAGAAGAAGAAGAAGAAGGAGAAGCAGAAGCAGAAGAAACAGAAGAAGGAGAAGAGCAGAAGCAGAAGCAGAAGGAGAAGCAGAAGCAGAAGGAGAAGCAGAAGAAGCAGAAGCTGAAGCAGAAGAAGAAACAGAAAAAGCAGAAGAAGCAGAAGAAGAAGCAGCAGGAGAACCAGAAGAAGAAGAAGGAGAAAGAGAAGGATTAGGCGTAGGAGAAACAGAAGGATAAGCAGAAGCAGAAAGAGAAGGAGAAGGAGTAGGAGGAGAAGCAGGAGAAGCAGAAGGAGCAGAAGCAGGAGAAGCAGAAGCATAATGAAAGGCAGAAGAAGGAGAAATTGAAACAGAAGAAGATGCAGAAGGAGAAGCAGAAGCAGTAGTAGAAGCAGAAGAAGGAGAAGCAGAAGGAGAAGCATAAAGAGGAACAGAAGGAGAAGCAGGAGAAGCAGAAGCAGGAGAAGCAGAATCAGAAGAAATAGAAGAAGGAGAAGAAGCAGAAGCAGAAAGAGAAGCAGAAACAGAAGGAGAAGCAGAAATAGAAGCAGAAGAAGCCGAAGAAGCAAAAGGAGAACCTGAAGCAGAAGGAGAAGCTGGAAAAGCAGAAGAAGAAGAATCTGGAGAAGAAGAAGGAGAACCAGAAGGAGAAGCAGAAGAAGAAAGAGAAGGAAAAGCAGAAGGAGAAGCAGAAGAAACAGAAGAAGCAGTAGCAGAAGAAGCTGAAGATGCAGAAGCAGAAAGAGAAGCAGAAAGAATAGCGGAAGAACGAGAAGGAGAAGGATAAACAGAAGGAGAAGCAGAAGGAGTAGCAGAAAGAGAATCATGAAAAGCAGAAGAAGCTGAAGCAGACGGAGAAGCAGAAGAAGGAGAAGGAGAAGCAGAAGCAGCAGAAGAAGCACAAGGAAAATCACAAGCAGAAGGAGAT
>NW_012304732.1:0-2902 GCF_000151885.1 Dipodomys ordii
GTGACACAGCGGGGGATACTATTGTACACAGCGGGACTCAGTTGTGACACATCGGGATGCTGATGGGGACACTGCAGGGTACATCGGTGGTCCCAGCGAGGACACATCGGGACACAGCGGGGGACTCAGCGAGGACACAGCGTGACATAGCGTGGGGACACAGCGAGTACACAGCGGATGACATATCAGGTGGACACAGCAGAACACAGTGTGTCACAGCTGGGGTCACAGGTGGCACCCAGTGGGGACACAGCGTGGACTCATCTTGGGACAGAGCAGTACACAGCAGGACACCGCAGGTCACAGCGGGACACAGCGGGCAACACAGCGGGACACAGAGGGGGACACAGAGGGGTACACAGCGGGACACAGCGGGGAACACAGCAAGGACACAACGGGACCCAGCGGGACACAGCGTCGATACAGCGGGGACACAGCGGGACACAGCGGGGACAAAGCAGGACACAGCAGGTCACAGCATTTACACAACGGGACATAGCGGGACACAGCGGGGGACACAGTGGAACACAGCTGGGGACACAGCGAGGACACAGGGGAAACAGCGGTGACCCTGCGGGGACACAGCAAGACACAGGGTAGGACACAATGGGACACAGCGGGGGACACAGCGGGACACACTGGGGGACAGAGCGTAGGACATAGCGAGACACAGCGGGTACAAAGATGGACACAACGGGTACACATCTGGACACAGCGTGGACACAGCGGGGACACAGCGGGACACAGCGTGTCCCAGCAGGGACACAGCGGGACACAGCGGGACACAGCGGGGGACACAGTGGGACACAGCGGGAGACACAGCGAGGACACAGCGGGACACAGCGGGGGACACAGCGGGGGACACAGCGGGGGACACAGCGGGGGACACAGCGGATCACAGCGGGACACAGCGGGGGACACAAGGGGGACACCGCAGGGACACATCGGGACTCAGCGGAGGACACAGCAATTCCCAGAGGGACACAGCGGGACACAGCGGGACACAGCGGGGGACACAGCGGGATACAGAGGGGGACACAGAAGGGTACACAGCGGGACACAGCGGGGAACACAGCGAGGACACAGCAGGACCAAGCGGGACACAGCGTTGATACAGTGGGGACACAGTGGGACACAGCGGGTACACACCTGGGCACACAACGGGACACATCGGGGGACACAGCGAGGACACAGCAGAATACAGCGGGGGACACAGCGAGGACACAGCTGGACACAGCGGGACACAGCGGGACACAGCGGGGACACAGCAATAGACACAGCGGGACACAGCGGGGGGACTCAGCGGGGGACAGAGCGAGGACTCAGCAGGACACAGCGGGACATACTGGGGACACAGTGGGGACACAGCGGGGGACAGTGGGGCATCTGGGCACAATGGGGACACAGCGGGAAACACAGTGGGGACACAGCGGGACACAGCGGGGGACACAACAGGGGACACAGCGGGCCACAGCGGAACACAGCGGGGGACACAGCAGGGGCCAGCGGGGACACACCGGGGGACAATGGGGACACAGCAGGACAAAGCGGGGGACACAGCGGGGGACAAACCGGGACACAGCAGGGGACAACAAGGACACAGCGGGACACAGCGGGGACACAGCGGGGACACAGCGGTGGACACAGAGAGACACAAAGGGGGACAGAGCGGAACACAGTGGGACACAGCGGGGGACACAGCGGGGACACAGCGGGGACACAGTGGGACACAGCGGGGGACACAGCGGAGACACAGCGGGACACAGCGAGGGACACAGCGGGACACAGCGGGGACACAGTGGGGGACACAGCGTGGGACACAGTGGGACACAGGGGTGACACAGCGGTGACACAGCGGGGGACACAGCGTGGGACAGAGAGGGACACAGCGGGACACAGCGGGACACAGCAGGGGACACAGCGGGGATACAGCGGGGGACACAGCTGGACACAGCTGGGACACAGCGGGATACAGTCGGGGACACAGCGGGGGACAGCTGGGACATAGAGGGACAAAGCGGGACAGAGCGGGGTACACAGCGGGGGACAGCGGAGACACACCTGGGGACAACGGGGACACAGCTAGGGTCACAGCCGGACACAGCGGGGACACAGCGGGACACAGCGGGACACAGCAGGGGCCACTGCAGGACAAAGCGGGAAACACAGTGGGGACACAGCGGGACACAATGGGGGACACAGCAGGGGACACAGCGGGCCACAGCGGAACACGGCGGGGGACACAGCAGGGGCCAGCGGGGACACACCGGGGGACAATGGGGACACAGCAGGACAAAGCGGGGGACACAGCGGGGGACAAAGCGGGACACAGCAGGGGACAACAAGGACACAGCGGGACACAGCGGGGACACAGCGGGGACACAGCGGTGGACACAGAGAGACACAAAGGGGGACAGAGTGGAACACAGCGGGACACAGCCGGGGACACAGCGGGGACACAGCGGGGACACAGTGGGACACAGTGGGGGACACAGCGGGGACACAGCGGAGACACAGCGGGACACAGCGAGGGACACAGTGGGACACAGCAGGGACATAGTGGGGGACACAGCGTGGGACACAGCGGTGACACAGTGGGGAAACAGCGGGGGACACAGCAGGGGACAGAGAGGTACACAGCGGGACACAGCGGGACACAGCAGGGGACACAGCGGGGATACAGCGGGGGACACAGCTGGACACAGCGGGACACAGCAGGGACTCAGCGGGACACAGCGGGTACATTGCAGTGACACAGTGGGACACAGTGGGGACACTGCGGGACACAGCGGGGCCACAGCGGGGGACAGAGGGGACACAGCGGAGGACACAGCGGGACACAGTCTGACACAGCGGGGACACAGCAGGGACACAGCAGGGGACACAGCGGGTACACTGCTGT
>NW_012304733.1:0-2902 GCF_000151885.1 Dipodomys ordii
GTGAAGGAGTAACAGAAGAAGTTGTTTTTTTTGTAGTAGAAGAATATTGAGAAGCTTAATAAGGAGAATTTGAAGGAGAAGGTGAAGGAGTCGGTGTAGCAGAAGGAGAAATAGGAGAAGTAGAAGAAGAAGAAGCAGGAGAAGCAGAAGCAGAATAAACAGTAGATGGAGAAGAGCAGTAGCAGAAGTAGAAGGTGAAGCAGAAGCTGATGGAGAAGCAGAAAGAGAAGCAGGAGAAGCTGAAGAAGCAGGAGAAGCAGAAGCAGAAGAAACAGGAGAAGCCGATGAAGCAGAAGCAGATTTGAAGCAGAAGGAGAAACAGAAGAAGCACAATCTGAAGCAGAAGCAGAAGAAACAGAAATAGTAGAATAAGCAGAAGCAGAAGCTCCAGGAGAAGTAGAAGAAGAAGAAGGAGAAGGTGAAAGAGAAGGATTAGGAGTAGGAGAAGCAAAAGGATAAGCAGAAGCAGAAAGAGAAACAGAAGGAAAAGAAGCACGAGAAATAGGAGAAGCAAGAGAAGCAGAAGAAGCAAGAGAAGCAGAAGAAACAGAAGACGCAGGAGCAGAATGAGAATCAGAAGGAGATATTGAAGCAGAAGCAGAAACAGAAGGAGAAGCAGAAGCAGAAGGAGAAGCAGAAGGAGAAGGAGAAGGAGAAGCAGAAAAAGAAGCAGAACGAGAAGCAGGAGAAGCAGAAGCAGGAGAAGCAGAAACAGAAAAAACAGAAGAAGGAGAAGAAGCAGAAACAGAAACAGAAGGAAAAGCAGAAAGAGAAGCAGAAGAAGCAGCTGGAGAAGCAGAAGCAGAAGAAGCCGAAGAAGCAGAAGCAGAACCTGAAGCAGAAGGAGAAGCAGGAGAAGCAGAAGAAGCAGAATCTGGAGAAGCAGAAGGAGAAGCAGAAGCAGAAAGAGAAGCAAAAGGAGAAGCAGAAGAAACAGAAGAAGCAGACGCAGTAGCAGAAGCAGCAGAAGATGCAGAAGCAGAAGGAGAAGCAGAAGGAAAAGCAGAAGAACGAGAAGGAGAAGGAGAAGGAGAAACAGGAGATGCAGAAAGAGAAGCAGAAGAAGGAGCAGGAGAAGGAGAAGGAAAAGGAGAAGCAGAAAGAGAAGCAGAAAGAGAAGCAGAACGAGAAGCAGGAGAAGCAGAAGCAGTAGATGCAGAAAGCAGAAGGAACAGAAGAAGGAGAAGAAGCAGAAGCAGAAGGAGAAGCAGAAATAGAAGGAGAAGCAGAAAGAGAAGGAGGGGAAGCAGAAACATAAGAATCCGAAGAAGCAGAAGCAGAACTTGAAGCAGAAGAAGAAGCAGAAGAAGCAGAATCTGCAGAAGCAGAAAGAGAAGCAGAAGCAGAAAGAGAAGCAAAAGCAGAAGGAGAAGCAGAAGGAGAAGCAGAAGAAACAGAAGAAGCAGAGGCAGTAGCAGAAGAAGCAGAAGATGCAGAGGCAGAAGTAAAAGCAGAAGAACGAGAAGGAGAAGGAGAAGGAGAAACAGAAGGAGAAGCAGAAAGAGAAGCAGAAGAAGGAGCAGTAGAAGGAAAAGCAGCAGGAGAAGCAGAAAGAGCAGCAAAAGGAGAAGCAGGAGATGCAGAAACAAGAGAAGCGGAGGCAGAAGAAACAGGAGAAGGACAAGAAGCAGAAGGAGAAGCAGAAACAGAAGGAGAAGCAGAAAGAGAAGGAGGGGAAGCAGAAGAAGCAGCAGCAGGAGAAGCAGAAGCATAAGAATCCGAAGAAGCAGAAGCAGAACCTGAAGCAAAAGGAGAAGCAGGAGAAATAGAAGAAGCAGAATCTGGAGAAGCAGAATGAGAAGCTGAAGGAGAAGCAGAAGCGGAAAGAGAATCAAAAGCCGCAGGAGAAGCAGAAGAAACAGAAGAAGCAGAAGCAGTAGCAGTTGCAGCAGAAGCAGAAGGAAAAGCAGAAGGAAAAGAAGAAGAACGAGAAGGAGAAGGAAACACAGAAGCAGAAGCAGAAGGAGAATCAGAAGGAGAAGCAGAAGAAGCAGAAGTAGGAGAAGAAGAAGCCGAAGAAGATGCAGAAGGAGAAGCAGGAGAAGCAGAAGAAGCAGACGCAGAAGAAGAAGTAGAAGTAGGAGAAGGAGAAGGAAGAGCAGCAGAAGCAATAGGAGAAGCAGAAGCAGAATGAGAAGCAGAAAGAGAAGCAGTAGAAGCAGAAGAAGAAGAAGAAGAAGAAGAAGAAGAAGAAGAAGAAGAAGAAGAAGAAGAAGAAGAAGAAGAAGAAGAAGAAGGAGAAGAAATAGTAGAAGAAGAAGAAGAAGAAGAAGAAGAAGAAGAAGAAGAAGAAGAAGAAGAACAAGAACAAGAACAAGAAGATGAAGAAGAAGAAGAAGAAAAAGAAGAAGAAGAAGAAGAAGAAGAAGAAGAAGAAGAAGAAGAAGAAGAAGAAGAAGAAGAAGAAGAAGAAGAAGAAGAAGAAGGAGAAGCATAAGGAGAAGCAGTAGAAGCAGAAGAAGCAGAAGCAGGAGAAGCAGAAGAAAAAGAATAAGCATAAGAAGCAGAATCGGAGGGAGTAGGAGAAGACGGAGAAGGAGCAGGAAAAGGAGAAGCAGAAGGAGAAGCAGAAGGAGAAGAAGATGCAGAAGGAGAAGCATGAGAAGCAGAAGAAGCAGAAGCAGAAGGAGAAGCAGAAGCAGAAGGAGAAGCAGAAATAGGAGAAGGGGAAGGAAGAGCAGCAGAAGCAATAGGAGAAGCAGAAGGAGAAGCAGAAGCAGAATGAGAAGCAGAAAGAGAACAGTAGAAGCAGAAGAAGCAGGAAAAGCAGAAACAGAAGAAAGAGAAGAAGAAGAAGAAGAAGAAGAAGAAGAAGAAGAAGAAGAAGAAGAAGAAGAAGAAGAAGAAGAAGAAGAAGAAGAAGAAGAAGAAGAAGAAGAAGAAGTAGAAGGAGAAGAAGAAG
>NW_012304734.1:0-2901 GCF_000151885.1 Dipodomys ordii
TGCTTCTTCTTCTTCTTCTTCTTCTTCTTCTTCTTCTTCTTCTTCTTCTTCTTCTTCTTCTTCTTCTTCTTCTTCTTCTGCTTCTCCCGCTTCTCCTTCTTCTGCTTCTCCTGCTTGTCCTTCTCGTTCTGCTTCTCCTTCTCCTTCTTCTGCTTCTCTTTCTGCTTCTTCTTTTGCTTCTTCTGATTCTCCAACTTCTCCTTCTTCTTCTCCTTCTGTTTCTTCTTCTCTTTCTGCTTCTGCATCTCCTTCTGCTTCACCTTCTGCTGCTCCTTCTCCTTCTTCTGTGTCACCCTTTGCTTCTTCTTCTTATGCTTCTTCTTTTTCTTCTGCTTCTGCTTCTCCTGCTTCTGCTTCTTATGCTTCTACTGCTTCTTCTTCTGCTTCTGCTTCTTCTGCGTCTACTTCTCTTTCTGCTTCTGCTTCTCCTACTTCTTTTTCTGCTTCTTCTGCTGCTTCTCCTTCTGCTGCTTCTTCTAGTTCTTCTTCTGCTTCTCTTTTTGCTTCTCCTTCTGCTTCTGCTTCTTCTGTTTCTCTTGCCTGAATTTCTGGTTCTACTTCTTCTGCTGCTTCTCCTTCTGCTTCTGCTTCTACTTCTGCTTCTGTTTCTGCTTCTTCTGCTTCTTCTCTATCGGCTTCTCCTGCTTCTGCTTCTTGTGCTTCTCCTGCTTCTCTTTCTACTTCTCATTCCGCTTCTGCTTCTCCTTCTGCTTCTCCTCCTTCTCCTTCTCCTACTTCTGCTTCTCCTTCAGCTTCTGTTTCTTCTGCTTCTCCTGCTTCTTCTTCTTCATCTCCTTCTTCTTGTGCTTGTCCTTATGCTTCTTCTTCTGCTTCTGTTTCTCCTTCTCCTTCTCCTTCTTTTGCTTCTCCTTTTGCTTCTGCTTCTTCTTCTTCTCCTTCTTCTCCTTCTGCTTCTGCTTCTTCTGCTTCTCCTGCTTCTTCTTCTGCATCTTCTTCTGCTTCTCCTTCTCCTTCTTCTGCTTCTCCTTCTGATTCTTCTTCTTCTGCTTTACCTGCTTCTCTTTCTGCTTCTCCTTCTGTTTCTCCTTCTCCTTCTTGTTCTTCTGCTTTTCCTTCTGCTTCTCGTTCTGCTTCTGCTACAACTGCTACGGCTTCTACTTCTTCTGTTTCTTCTGCTTCTCCTTCTGCTTTTGATTCTCTTTCTGCTTCTGCTTCTCCTTCTGCTTCTCCTTGTGCTTCTCCGGATTCTGCTTCTTCTGCTTCTCCTGCTTCTCCTTCTGCTTCAGGTTCTGCTTCTGCTTCTTCAGATTCTTATGCTTCTGCTTCTCCTGCTTCTGCTTCTTCTGTTTCTCCTACTTCTCTTTCTTCTTCTCCTTCTGTTTCTGCTTCTCCCTCTGCTTCTGCTTCTTGTCTTTCTCCTGTTTCTTCTGCTTCTGCTTCTCCTGTTTCTGCATCTCCTGCTTCTCCTTCTGCTGCTCTTTCTGCTTCTCCTGCTTCTTTTCTTTCTCCTGCTCCTTCTTCTGCTTCTCTTTCTGCTTCTCCTTGTGTTTCGCCTTCTCCTTGTTCTTCTGCTTTTCCATCTGCTTCTCCTTCTGCTTCTGCATCTTCTGCTTCTTCTGCTACTGCCTCTGCTTCTTCAGTTACTTCTGCATACTCATACTGCTATTGCATCTCTTTCTGCTTCTGCTTCTCCTTCTGCTTCTCCAGATTCTGCTTCTTCTCCTTCTCCTGCTTCTCCTTCTGCTTCAGGTTCTGATTCTGTTTCTTCGGCTTCTTCTGTTTCTGCTTCTCCTGCTGCTGCTTCTTCTGCTTCTCCTGCTCCTCCTTCTGTTTCTGCTTTTCCTTTCTGCTTCTGCTTCTTCTCCTTCTTCTGTTTCTTCTGCTTCTGCTTCTCCTGCTGCTGCTTGTCCTGCTTCTCGTTCTGCTTCTCTTTCTGCTTCTCCCTTTCCTTCTCCTTCTTCTTCTGCTTCTCCTTCTGCTTCAATTTCTCCTTCTGCTTCTCATTCTGCTTCTGCGTCTTCTGTTTTTTTCTGCTTCTCCTTCTTCTGCTTCTTCTGCTTCTCCTGCTTCTAGTGCTGCTTCTCCCTCTGCTTCTCTTTCTGCTTCTGCTTATCCTTCTGCTTCTCCTACTCCTAATCCTTCTCTTTTGCCTTCTCCTTCTTCTTCTTCTGCTTCTCCTGCTGCTTCTGCTTCTGTTTATTCTACTATTTCTGTTTCTTCTGCTTCTGCTTCAGATTGTGCTTCTTCTGTTCCTCCTTCTGCTTCACATTCTCCTTCTGCTTCTTCGGCTTCTTCTGTTTCTTCTGCTTCTGCTTCTCCTGCTTCTTCTGCTTCTCCTGATTCTCTTTCTGCTTCTCCTTCTGCTTCTGCTTCTCCTTCTGCTTCTGCTTCTGCTCTTCTCCTTCTTCTGTTTCTTTTGCTTCTGTTTCTTCTGCTTCTTCTTCTACTGTTTCTTCTGATTTCTACTTCTGCTTCTCCTTCTTCTCCTTCTCTTTCTGCTTCTACTTTTACTTCTTCTGATTCTCCTGCTTCTCCTATTTGTTCTCCTTCTGTTTCTGCTTCTCTTTCTGCTTCTTCTTCTCCTTCTGCTGCTCCTTCTCCTTCTTCTGCTTCTCCCTCTGATTCTGCTTCTTATGCTTATTCTTTTTCTTCTGCTTCTGCTTCTCCTGCTTCTGCTTCTTCTGCTTCTGCTGCTTCTCCTTATCCTTCTCCTTCTCCTTCTCCTTCTTCTTCTTCTTCTTCTCCTTCTTCTTCTTCTTCTTCTTCTTCTTCTTCTTCTTCTTCTTCTTCTTCTTCTTCTTCTTCTTCTTCTTCTTCTTCTTCTTCTTTCTTCTTCTTCTTCTTCTTCTTCTTCTTCTTCTTCTTCTTCTTCTTCTTCTTCTTCTTCTTCTTCTTCTTCTTCTTCTTCTCTTTCTTTTGCTTCGTGCTTTTCCCGCTTCT
>NW_012304735.1:0-2901 GCF_000151885.1 Dipodomys ordii
TCTTCTACTTCTATTTCTACATCACATCTGTTTCTGCTTCTCCTTCTGCTTCTGCTTCATCTCCTCTTCTATTTCTTCTCCTTCTTCTATTTCTTCTCCTTCTACTTCTCCCGCTTCTGCTTCTCCTTTTTCTCCTTCTGTTTCTCTTTAGGATTTTCCTTCTGCTTCTCCTTCTCCTCCTTCTTCTCCTTCTGCTTCTCCTTCTGCTTCTACTTCTGCTTCTCCTTCTGCATCTTCTTCTATTTCAATTTCTCCTTCTTCTGCTTTTCATTCTGCTTCTGCTTCTCCTGCTTCTGCTTCTCCTGCTTCTCCTTCTCCTTCTCTTTCTGCTTCTGCTTATCCTTCTGTTTCTTCTACTCCAAATCCTGCTCTTTGTCCTTCTCCTTCTTCTGCTTCTGCTTCTCCTGCTGCTTCCTCTTCTGCTTCTTCTGCTTTTTCTATTTCTTCTCCTTCAGATTCTGCTTATTCTGCTTCTCCTGCTTCTCCTTCTGCATCTCCTTCTGCTTGTGCTTGTCCTTATTCTGCTTCTCCTTCTCCTTCTTTTGCTTCTCCTTTTGCTTCTGCTTTTCTTTCTCCTTCTGCTTCTGCTTCTTCTGCTTCTCCTTCTGCATCTTCTTCTGCTTCTCCTTCTTCTGCTTCTCCTTCTGATTCTCCTTCTGTTTCTTCTTATTCTGCTTTACCTGCTTCTCTTTCTGCTTCTCTTTCTGCTTCTCCTTCTCTTTCTCCTTCTCCTTCTTGTTCTTCTGCTTTTCCTTCTGCTTCTGCTACAACTGCTAGTGCTTCTACTTCTTCTGTTTCTTCTGCTTCTCCTTCTGCTTTTGATTCTCTTTCTGCTTCTGCTTCTCCTTCTGCTTCTCATTCTGCTTCTCCAGATTCTGCTTCTTCTGCTTCTCCTGCATCTCCTTCTGCTTCAGGTTCTGCTCCTGCTTCTTCGGATTCTTATGCGTCTGCTTCTCCTGCTTCTGCTTCTTCTGCTTCCTCTCCTTCTCTTTCTGCTTTTCCTTCTGTTTCTGCTTCTCCTTCTGCTTCTGCTTCTTGTCCTTCTCCTGTTTCTTCTGCTTCTGCTTCTCCTGTTTCTGCATCTCCTGCTTCTCCTTCTGCTGCTCTTTCTGCTTCTCCTGCTGCTTTTCCTTCTCCTGCTCCTTCTTCTGCTTCTCTTTCTGCTTCTCCTTCTGTTTCTCCTTCTCCTTCTCCTTCTCCTTCTCGTTCTTCTGCTTTTACTTCTGCTTCTGCATCTTCTGCTTCTTCTGCTACTGCCTCTGCTTCTTCTGTTTCTTCTGCTTCTCCTTATGCTTTTCCTTCTCTTTCTGCTTCTGCTTCTCCTTCTGCTTCTCCAGATTCTGCTTCTTCTGCTTCTCCTGCTTCTCCTTCTGCTTCAGTTCTGCTTCTGCTTCTTCGGCTTCTTCTGCTTCTGCTTCTCCTGCTGCTGCTTCTTGTGCTTCTCCTGCTTCTCTTTCTGCTTTTCCTTCTGTTTCTGCTTCTTCTTCTGCTTCTGCTTCTTCTCCTTCTGTTTCTTCTGCTTCTGCTTCTCCTTCTGCTTCTCCTATTGATTCTGCTGCCCTTCCTTCTCCTTCTCCTACTTCTGCTTCTCCTTCTGCTTCTGCTTCTTCTGCTTCTCCTGCTTCTCCTTATGCATCTTCTTCTGCTTCTGATTCTTCTTCTGCTTCTTCTTCTGCTTCTGCTTCTCCTTCTTCTGCTTCTCCTCCTGATTCTCCTTCTGCTTCTCCTTCTGCTGCTCCTTCTCCTTCTTCTGCTTCTCCCTCTGCTTCTGCTTCTTATGCTTCTTCTTTTTCTTCTGGTTCTGCTTCTCCTGCTTCTGCTTCTTATGCTTCTTCTGCTTCTTCTTCTTCTTCTGCTTCTTCTGCTTCTACTTCTGTTTCTGCTTCTGCTTCTCCTGCTTGTTTTTCTGCTTCTTCTGCTGCTTCTCCTTTTGCTGGTTCTAATACTTCTTCTTCTGCTTCTCTTTTTGCTTCTCCTTCTGCTTCTGCTTCTGCGTCTTCTGTTTCTCCTGCCTGAATTTCTGGTTCTACTTGTTCTGCTGCTTCTCCTTCTGCTTCTGCTTCTACTTCTGCTTCTGTTTCTGCTTCTTCTGCTTCTTCTGTTTCGGCTTCTCCTGCTTCTTTTTCTTGTGCTTCTCCTGCTTCTGTTTCTGCTTCTCATTCTGCTTCTGCTTCTCCTTCTGCTTCTGCTTTTCCTCCTTCTCCTTCTCCTACTTCTGCTTCTCCTTCAGCTTCTGCTTCTTCTCTTTTTCCTGCTTCTCCTTCTGCATCTCCTTCTGCTTGTGCTTGTCCTTATGCTTCTTCTTCTGCTTCTGCTTCTCCTTCTTCTTTTGCTTCTCCTTTTGCTTCTGCTTCTTCTGCTTTTCCTTCTTCTCCTTCTGCTTCTGCTTCTTCTGCTTATCCTTCTGCATCTTCTTCTGCTTCTCCTTCTTCTTCTTCTGCTTCTCCTTCTGATTCTCCTTCTGCTTCTTCTTCTTCTGCTTTACCTGCTTCTCTTTCTGCTTCTCCTTCTGCTGCTCCTTCTGTTTCTCCTTCTCCATCTTGTTCTTCTGCTTTTCGTTCTGCTTCTCGTTCTGCTTCTGCTACAACTGCTACTGCTTATACTTCTTCTGTTTCTTCTGCTTCTCCTTCTGCTTCAGGTTCTGCTTCAGCTTCTTCGGATTCTTATACTTCTGCTTCTCCTGCTTCTGCTTCTTCTGCTTCCCCTCCTTCTCTTTCTGCTTCTCCTTCTGTTTCTGCTTCTCCTTCTGCTTCTGCTTCTTGTCCTTTCCTGTTTCTTCTGCTTCTGCTTCTCCTGTTTCTGCTTCTCCTGCTTCTCCTTCTGCTGCTCTTTCTGCTTCTCCTGCTGCTTTTCCTTCTCCTGCTCCTTCTTCTGCTTCTCTTTCTGCTTCTCCTTCTGTTT
>NW_012304736.1:0-2901 GCF_000151885.1 Dipodomys ordii
ATGCTGATGGAGAAGCAGAAGATTGAGATGGAGAAGGAGAAGCTGAAGAGAAGCAGAAAGATATTTTTTTACGAGAAGCAGGAGAAGTTGAAGCTGGAGAAGCAGAAGCTGAAGATACATATGAAGGAGAAGAAGCAGAAGCAGATGGAGAAGTAGATACTGAAGGAATAGCAGAAGTAGAAGCAGGAGCAGCAGAAGAAGCAGCAGTAGGATTAGTTGAAGAAGAAGAAGCCGAAGAAGCAGAAGCAGAACCTGAAGCATAAGCAGAAGGAGAAGCAGAAGAAGCAGAATCTGGAGAAGCAGAAGGACAAGCAGAAGCAGAAAGAGAAGCAAAAGCAGAAGGAGAAGCAGAAGGAACAGAAGAAGCAGAGGTAGTAGCAGAAGAAGCAGAAGATGCAGAAGCAGAAAGAGAAGCAGAAGGAAAAGCAGAAGAACGAGAAGGTGAGGGAGAAGGAGAAACAGAAGGAGAAGCAGAAAGAGAAGCAGAAGAAGGAGCAAGAGAAGGAAAAGCAGCAGGAGAAGCAGAAAGAGCAGCAGAAGGAGGAGCAGGAGATGCAGAAACAGGAGAAGCATAAGCAGAACAAACAGGAGAAGGACAAGAAGCTGAAGCAGAAGGAGAAGCAGAAACAGAAGGAGAAGCAGAAAGAGAAGGAGGGGAAGCAGAAGAAGCAGAAGCAGGAGAAGCAGAAGAATAATAATCTGAAGAAGCAGAAGGAGAACCTCAGGCAGAAGGAGAAGCACGAGAAGCAGAAGAAGCAGAATCTGGAGAAGCAGAAGGAGAAGCAGAAGCAGAAAGAGAATCGAAATCAGAAGGAGAAGCAGAAGAAACAGAAGAAGTAGAAGCAGTAGCAGTTGTAGCAGAAGCAGAACGAGAAGCAGAAGGAAAAGCAGAAGATCAAGAAGGAGAAGGAGAAACAGAAGGAGAAGCAGAAAGAGAAGCAGGTAAAGCAGAAGAAGAAGAAGCATAAGGAGTAATAAGAAGGAGAAGCAGATGAGAAGGAGAAGTTGAAGCAGAAGAAGATTCAGAGGGAGAAGCAGAAAGCAGAAAGGAGATGCAGGAAAAGCAGAAGATGCAGAAGCAAAAGAAGGAGAAGGAGAAGCAGAAGCAGAAGAAGGAGCAGGAACAGAAGGAGAAGGAGAAGCCGAAAGAGAAGCAGAAAGAGAAGCAGAATTAGAAGCAGGAGAAGCAGAAGCAGGAGAAGCAGAAGCAGAAGAAACAGAAGAAGGAGAAGAAGCAGAAGAAGAAGGAGAAGCAGAAACAGCAGGAAAAGCAGAAAGAGAAGCAGGAGAAGCAGAAGAAGCAGCAGCAGGAGAAGCAGAAGCAGACGAAGCTGAAGAAGCAGAAGCAGAACCTGAGGCAGAAGAAGAAGCAGGAGAAGCAGAAGAAGCAGAATCTGGAGAAGAAGAAGGAGAACCAGAAGGAGAAGCAGAAGCAGAAAGAGAAGCAAAAGCAGAAGGAGAAGCAGAAGGAGAAGCAGAAGAAACAGAAGAAGCAGAGGCAGTAGCAGAAGAAGCAGAAGATGCAGAGGCAGAAGGAGAAGCAGAAGGAAAAGCAGAAGAACGAGAAGGAGAAGGAAAAACAGAAGGAGAAGCAGAAAGAGAAGCAGAAGAAGGAGCAGGAGACGGAAAAGCAGCAGGAAAAGCAGAAAGAGCAGCAGAAGGAGAAGCAGGAGATGCTGAAACAGGAGAAGTAGAAGTAGAAGAATCAGGAAAAGGACAAGAAGCAGAAGCAGAAGGAGAAGCAGAAACAGAAGGAGAAGCAGAAAGAGAAGGAGGGGAAGCAGAAGAAGCAGAAGCAGGAGAAGCAGAAGCATAAGAATCCGAAGAAGCAGAACAGAACCTGAAGCAGAAGGAGAAGCCGGAGAAGCAGAAGAAGCAGAATCTGGAGAAGCAGAATGACAAGCTGAAGGAGAAGCAGAAGCAGAAAGAGAATCAAAAGCAGAAGAAGAAGCAGAAGAAACAGAAGAAGTAGAAGCAGTAGCAGTTGTAGCAGAAACAGAAGGAGAAGCCAAAGGAAAAGCAGAAGAACAAGAAGGAGAAGGAGAAACAGAAGGAGAAGCAGAATGAGAAGCAGGTAAATTAGAAGAAGAAGAAGCAGAAGGAGAATCAGAAGGAGAAGCAGAAGAAGGAGAAGGAGAAGCAGAAGCAGAAGAAGCAGCAGAAGGAGAAGCACGAGAAGCAGAAGAAGCAGAAGCAGAAGGAGAAGCAGGAAAAGCAGAAGAAGCAGAAGCAAAAGGAGAAGCAAAAGAAGGAGAAGGAGAAGCAGAAGCAGAAGAAGAAGCATAAGGACAAGCACAAGCAGAAGGAGATGCAGAAGGAGAAGAAGGAGAAGCAGAAGAAGCAGAAGCTGAAGGATAAGCAGAAGTAGGAGAAGAGAAGGAGGAGAAGCAGAAGCAGAAGGAGAAGCCGAAGCGGAATGAGAAGCAAAAAGAGAAGCAGGAGAAGCACAAGAAGCAGAAGCAGGAGAGGCCGAAAGTGAAGAAGCAGAAGAAGCAGAAACAGAAGCAGAAGTAGAAGCAGAAGGAGAAGCAGCAGAACAAGTAGAACCAGAAATTCAGGCAGGAGAAACAGAAGAAGCAGAAGCAGAAAGAGAAGCAAAAAGAGAAGCAGAAGGAGAAGTAGAAGAAGCAGCAGAAGGAGAAGCAGCAGAAGAAGCAGAAAACCAAGCAGGAGAAGCAGAAGCAGAAAGAGAAGTAGAAGCAGAAGAAGCAGAAGTAGGAGAAGGAGAAGGAGAAGGAAGGGCAGCAGAATCAATAGGAGAAGCAGAAGAAGCAGAAGCAGAATGAGAAGCAGAAAGAGAAGCAGTAGAAGCAGAAGAAGCAGGAAAAGCATAAGCAGAAGAAAGAGAAGAAGAAGACGAAGAAGAAGAAGAAGAAGAAGAAGAAGAAGAAGAAGAAGAAG